>NC_092091.1:64287188-64372188 GCF_045679555.1 Salvelinus alpinus
GGTGTGGATAAAAAGGTAGGGGAGAAAGAAGGAAGGTGTGGATAAAAAGGTCGGGGAGAAAGAAGGAAGGTGTGGATGAAAAGTAAGGGAGAAAGAAGGAAGGTGTGGATGAAAAGGTAGGGGAGAAAGAAGGAAGGTGTGGATGAAAAGGTCGGGGAGAAAGAAGGAAGTTGTGGATGAAAAGTAAGGGAGAAAGAAGGAAGTTGTGGATGAAAAGTAAGGGAGAAAGAAGGAAGGTGTGGATAAAAAGGTCGGGGAGAAAGAAGGAAGATGAGGATGAAAAGGTAGAGGAGAAAGAAGGAAGATGAGGATGAAAAGGTAGAGGAGAAAGAAGGAAGGTGTGGATAAAAAGGTAGGGGAGAAAGAAGGAAGGTGTGGATAAAAGGTCGGGGAGAAAGAAGGAAGGTGTGGATAAAAAGGTCAGGGAGAAAGAAGGAAGGTGTGGATGAAAAGGTCGGGGAGAAAGAAGGAAGGTGTGGATGAAAAGGTCGGGGAGAAAGAAGGAAGGTGTGGATGAAAAGGTCGGGGAGAAAGAAGGAAGGTGTGGATGAAAAGGTCGGGGAGAAAGAAGGAAGGTGTGGATGAAAAGGTCGGGGAGAAAGAAGGAAGGTGTGGATGAAAAGGTCGGGGAGAAAGAAGGAAGGTGTGGATGAAAAGGTAGGGGAGAAAGAAGGAAGGTGTGGATGAAAAGGTCGGGGAGAAAGAAGGAAGTTGTGGATGAAAAGTAAGGGAGAAAGAAGGAAGTTGTGGATGAAAAGTAAGGGAGAAAGAAGGAAGGTGTGGATAAAAAGGTCGGGGAGAAAGAAGTAAGATGAGGATGAAAAGGTAGAGGAGAAAGAAGGAAGATGAGGATGAAAAGGTAGAGGAGAAAGAAGGAAGGTGTGGATAAAAAGGTAGGGGAGAAAGAAGGAAGGTGTGGATAAAAGGTCGGGGAGAAAGAAGGAAGGTGTGGATAAAAAGGTCAGGGAGAAAGAAGGAAGGTGTGGATGAAAAGGTCGGGGAGAAAGAAGGAAGGTGTGGATGAAAAGGTCGGGGAGAAAGAAGGAAGGTGTGGATGAAAAGGTCGGGGAGAAAGAAGGAAGGTGTGGATGAAAAGGTCGGGGAGAAAGAAGGAAGGTGTGGATGAAAAGGTCGGGGAGAAAGAAGGAAGGTGTGGATGAAAAGGTCGGGGAGAAAGATGGAAGGTGTGGATGAAAAGGTCGGGGAGAAATAAGGAAGGTGTGGATGAAAAGGTAGGGGAGAAAGAAGGAAGGTGTGGATGAAAAGGTCGGGGAGAAAGAAGGAAGGTGTGGATGAAAAGGTCGGGGAGAAAGAAGGAAGGTGTGGATAAAAAGGTCGGGGAGAAAGAAGGAAGGTGTGGATGAAAAGGTCGGGGAGAAAGAAGGAAGGTGTGGAGGAAAAGGTAGGGGAGAAAGAAGGAAGGTGTGGACAGCATGGAATTTGTAGAGATAAATAGGCTGGTGTGTTGTGTGTGTTATCCAAACACAAATGCGCAAGTGAGCGCACTGACTCACACTACACACACCTCTATCCCTATGTGACACAGTACAACAAAGCAGGCTTCAATGACGAATACCCCTCTTTCAGCTGGTTAACCTCAATCACAGAGACAGCCAGTCAGATCCTACATCGGCGTCTGCAAAGAACCTCATCTCAATATATCCTTGATAACTTACAAGCCTTTTATCTATGGACACAAAAGAACTCATCATATAGGATCACATGTTATCTATGACAGCTATACATGTGAACGGACCCATGTATGGTTTTACCTGAAACGTATACAGGCTTATCAATTCAGGGAACAAATCCCGTTCAAGGAGAGTTGTATTGAATACCTAAGAAGTGAAATCCCTAAAATCGCCTGTTATTTGCTTCTCCTGCAGCTAAAACATGTCCTTCCTTAATAAAAATGGAGGACATCCCTAAGCCGACGTGTCTCTTCCAGATATGGATGTGGTTAATCCATGTCTGAATGCCTCTTAAAGGACTCAACTACATGGTGGTGGCGCCAATGAAAGAACAGGATTCCTTATAGGGGGGCGCCATTTCCACTTTGTAAAAATTCGTTCCCAAATTAAACTGCCTCGTACTCAATTCTTGCTCGTACAATATGCATATTATTATTACTATTGGATAGAAAACACTCTCTAGTTTCTAAAACCGTTTGAATTATATCTGTGAGTAAAACAGAACTCATTTTGCAGCAAGCTTCCTGTCAGGAAGTGAGAAATCTGAAATCGGGCACTCTGTTCCAGGGTCAGTTTATTAATTTGCATGTAATCTATGGGTCGACATGCACTGCATACGCCTTCCCCTAGATGTCAGTAAGCAGTGAGAATTGGAATGGGGTGTCTAGGTAGATCTGAGGCCGTACAAAAGCTCTTGGAACCGGGTGTGCAGTCTTTTCAACGTCATGGCGCAAGACAGACCTCAGGATTGCATTCTGAAAAGCTCTCGTTATAGGCGTTAGCTATATCCGGCTCTGATTTTATTCGATATAGGTGTTAAAAACATCATAATGTAGTTATTTTAAACCGAGTTATATCAGTTTATATCAGTATATTGCGATTTTCGGTATTTTATTTGTGCTGCGTTATGGTGAGTTGGACACGTCTTCGCCACATGGCTAATGTTTGCTGCTAATTCCAAAGTTGAAGACGACAATCTACAACCGAGCAACGATTATTCTGGACAAAGGACAACTTGCACAAGATTCTGATGGAAGCTCATCAAATAGTAAGAACTATTTATGATGTTAATTCGTATTTCTGTAGAAAAATTTTAAACTATTATTCCGCCATTAATTTCGGTGCGGTCTCGCTTTAACGCACGCTGTATGTCGTAGTAACGTTCATTTTAAAAATCTAACACAGCGGTTGCATTAAGAACTAATGTATCTTTCATTTGCTGTCCAACCTGTATTTTTTTGTCAAGTTTATGATTAGTTATTGATTAGATTAGGTGCCTCTCCCAAGATTTCTCCCGACATTTTGTTTGCATTTTGGCTACTATTCATATTGTATAACCACGATTTGTGCCGCTAATATGCACATTTTCGAACAAACCATATATGTATTGTGTAATTTGATGTTATAGGACTGTCATCTGATGAAGTTTGAGAAGGTTAGTGAAAAAATTTATATCTTTTGCTGGTTTATTCGTTATCGCTACTGTTGGCTTGAATCAATGCTGTTGTGTGGTTGGCTATTGTAGTAAGCTAATATAATGCTATATTGTGTTTTCGCTGTAAAACACTTAAAGAATCTGAAATATTGGCTGGATTCACAAGATGTTTGTCTTGAATTTGCTGTACAGCGTGTATTTTTCATAAATGTTTTATGATGAGTATTTAGGTATTTCATGTTGGTTTCTGTAGTTATTCTAGCTGCTTTGGTGAGACTTGTGATGGTGGCTGCAATGTAAAACTATGATTTATACCTGAAATATGCACATTTTTCTAACAAAACATATGCTATACAATAAATATGTTATCAGACTGTCATCTGATGAAGTTGTTTCTTGGTTAGTGACTATTTATATCTTTATTTGGTCGAATTTGTGATAGCTACCTATGCAGTAAAAAAATGGTGAAAAATAAAAAGTTGGGTCTTTTGCTATCGTGGTTAGCTAATAGAAATACATATTGTGTTTTCCCTGTAAAACATTTTAAAAATCAGAAATGACGGCTGGATTCACAAGATGTGTATCTTTCATCTGGTGTCTTGGACTTGTGATTTCATGATATTTAGATGCTAGTATTTACTTGTGGCGCTATGCTAGGCTATGCTAGTCAGCTTTTTTACTGATGAGGGTGCTCCCGGATCCGGGATTGTGTGCAAGTAGAAGTTAACAGCATGTCCTACCTTCAGCCCTGAACTAGAGGTCGACCGATTAATCGGGATGGCCGATTAATTAGGGCCGATTTCAAGTTTTCATAACAATCGGTAATCGGCATTTTTGGACGCCGATTATGGCCGATTACATTGCACTCCACGAGGCGACTGTGTGGCAGGATGACCACCTGTTACGCGAGTGCAGCAAGAAGCCAAGGTAAGTTGCTAGCTAGCATTAAACTTATCTTATTAAAAACAATCAATCTTAACATAATCACTAGTTAACTAAACATGGTTGATGATATTACTAGTTTATCTAGCTTGTCCTGCGTTGCATATAATCTCTGCGGTGCCTGTTAATCTATCATCGAATCACAGCCTACTTCACCAAACGGGTGATTTAACAAGCGCATTTGCAAAAAAAAGCACTGTCGTTGCACCAATGTGTACCTAACCATGAACATGAACGCCTTTCCTAAAATCAATACACAAGTAAAAAAAATGTAAACCTGCATATTTATTTATTATTGCCTGCTAACATGAATATCTTTTAACTAGGGAAATTCAGTCACTTCTCTTGTATTCTGTGCAAGCAGAGTCAGGGTATATGCAGCAGTTTGGGCCGCCTGGCTCGCTGCGAACTGTGTGACGACCATTTCTTCCTAACAAAGACCGTAATTAATTTGCCAGAATTTTACATAATTATGTCATAACATTGAAGGTTGTGCAATATAACAGCAATATTTAGACTTAGGGTTGCCGCCCGTTCGATAAAATACGGAACAGTTCCGTATTTCACTGAAAGAATAAACGTTTTATCTTTGAAATTATAGTTTACGGATTTGACCATATTAATGACCTAAGGCTCGTATTTCTGTGAGTTTATTATATTATAATTAGTCTATGATTTGATATTTGATAGAGCAGTCTGACTGAGCGATGGTAGGCACCAGCAGGCTCGTAAGCATTCATTCAAACAGCACTTTCCTGCGTTTGCCAACAGCTCTTCGCTGTGCTTCAAGCATCACGCCTATCAACTCCCGAAATTAGGCTGGCAATACTATAGTGCCTATAAGAACATCCAACAGTCAAAAGTATTTGAAATACATATGGTATAGAGAGAAATAGTCCTATAATTCCTATAATAACTACAACCTATAACTTCTTACCTGGGAATATTGAAGTCTCATGTTAAAAGGAACCACCAGCTTTCATATGTTCTCATGTTCTGAGCAAGGAACTTAAACGTTAGCTTTTTTACATGGCACATATTGCACTTTTACTTTTTTCTCCAACACTGTGTTTTTGCATTATTTAAACCAAATTGAACATGTTTCATTATACACTGCTCAAAAAAATAAAGGGAACACTAAAATAACACATCCTAGATCTGAATGAATGAAATATTCTTATTAAATACTTTTTTCTTTACATAGTTGAATGTGCTGACAACAAAATCACACAAAAATTATCAATGGAAATCAAATTTATCAACCCATGGAGGTCTGGATTTGGAGTCACACTCAAAATTAAAGTGGAAAACCACACTACAGGCTGATCCAAACTGATGTAATGTCCTTAAAACAAGTCAAAATGAGGCTCAGTAGTGTGTGTGGCCTCCACGTGCCTGTATGACCTCCCTACAACGCCTGGGCATGCTCCTGATGAGGTGGCGGATGGTCTCCTGAGGGATCTCCTCCCAGACCTGGACTAAAGCATCCGCCAACTCCTGCACAGTCTGTGGTGCAACGTGGCGTTGGTGGATGGAGCGAGACATGATGTCCCAGATGTGCTCAATTGGATTCAGGTCTGGGGAACGGGCGGGCCAGTCCATAGCATCAATGCCTTCCTCTTGCAGGAACTGCTGACACACTCCAGCCACATGAGGTCTAGCATTGTCTTGCATTAGGAGGAACCCAGGGCCAACCGCACCAGCATATGGTCTCACAAGGGGTCTGAGGATCTCATCTCGGTACCTAATGGCAGTCAGGCTACCTCTGGCGAGCACATGGAGGGCTGTGCGGCCCCCCAAAGAAATGTCACCCCACACCATGACTGACCCACCGCCAAACCGGTCATGCTGGAGGATGTTGCAGGCAGAACGTTCTCCACGGCGTCTCCAGACTGTCACGTCTGTCACATGTGCTCAGTGTGAACCTGCTTTCATCTGTGAAGAGCACAGGGCGCCAGTGGAGAATTTGCCAATCTTGGTGTTCTCTGGCAAATGACAAACGTCCTGCACGGTGTTGGGCTGTAAGCACAACCCCCACCTGTGGATGTCGGGCCCTCATACCACCCTCATGGAGTCTGTTTCTGACCGTTTGAGCAGACACATGCACATTTGTGGCCTGCTGGAGGTCATTTTGCAGGGCTCTGGCAGTGCTCCTCCTTGCACAAAGGCGGAGGTAGCGGTCCTGCTGCTGGGTTGTTGCCCTCCTACGGCCTCCTCCACGTCTCCTGATGTACTGGCCTGTCTCCTGGTAGCGCCTCCATGCTCTGGACACTACGCTGACAGACACAGCAAACCTTCTTGCCACAGCTCGCATTGATGTGCCATCCTGGATGAGCTGCACTACCTGAGCCACGTGTGTGGGATGTAGACTCCGTCTCATTCTACCACTAGAGTGAAAGCACTGCCAGCATTCAAAAGTGACCAAAACATCAGCCAGGAAGCATAGGAACTGAGAAGTGGTCTGTGGTCACCACCTGCAGAACCACTCCTTTATTGGGGGTGTCTTGCTAATTGCCTATAATTTCCACCTGTTGTCTATTCCATTTGCACAACAGCATGTGAAATGTATTGTTTAATCACTGTTGCTTCCTAAGTGGACAGTTTGATTTCACAGAAGTGTGATTGACTTGGAGTTACATTGTGTTGTTTAAGTGTTCCCTTTATTTTTTTGAGCAGTGTATTTTGAGACTAAATTGATTTTATTTATGTATTATATTAAGTTAAAATAAAAGTTTTTATTCAAAATTGTTGTAATTGTCATGATTACAAATACAGTGGGGAGAACAAGTATTTGATACACTGCCGATTTTGCAGGTTTTCCTACTTACAAAGCATGTAGAGGTCTGTAATTTTTATCATAGGTACACTTCAACTATGAGAGACGGAATCTAAAACAAAAATCCAGAAAATCACATTGTATGATTTTTAAATAATTAATTTGCATTTTATTGCATGCCATAAGTATTTGATACATCAGAAAAGCAGAACTTAATATTTGGTACAGAAACCTTTGTTTGCAATTACAGAGATCATACGTTTCCTGTAGTTCTTGACTAGGTTTGCACACACTGCAGCAGGGATTTTGGCCCACTCCTCCCTACAGATCTTCTCCAGATCCTTCAGGTTTCGGGGCTGTCGCTGGGCAATACGGACTTTCAGCTCCCTCCAAAGATTTTCTATTGGGTTCAGGTCTGGAGACTGGCTAGGCCACTCCAGGACCTTGAGATGCTTCTTACGGAGCCACTCCTTAGTTGCCATGGCTGTGTGCTTCGTGTCGTTGTCATGCTGGAAGACCCAGCCACGACCCATCTTCAATGCTCTTACTGAGGGAAGGAGGTTGTTGGCCAAGATCTCGCGATACATGGCCCCATCCATCCTCCCCTCAATACGGTGCAGTCGTCCTGTCCCCTTTGCAGAAAAGCATCCCCAAAGAATGATGTTTCCACCTCCATGCTTCACGGTTGGGATGGTGTTCTTGGGGTTGTACTCATACTTCTTCTTCCTCCAAACATGGCGAGTGGAGTTAGACCAAAAAGCTCTATTTTTGTCTCATCAGACCACATGACCTTCTCCCATTCCTCCTCTGGATCATCCAGATGGTCATTGGCAAACTTCAGACAGGCCTGGACATGCACTGGCTTAAGCAGGGGGACCTTGCGTGCGCTGCAGGATTTTAATCCATGACGGCGTAGTGTGTTACTAATGGTTTTCTTTGAGACTGTGGTCCCAGCTCTCTTCAGGTCATTGACCAGGTCCTGCCGTGTAGTTCTGGGCTGATCCCTCACCTTCCTCATGATCATTGATGCCCCACGAGGTGAAATCTTGCATGGAGCCCCAGACCGAGGGTGATTGACCGTCATCTTGAACTTCTTCCATTTTCTAATAATTGTGCCAACAGTTGTTTCCTTCTCACCAAGCTGCTTGCCTATTGTCCTGTAGCCCATCCCAGCCTTGTGCAGGTCTACAATTTTATCCCTGATGTCCTTACACAGGTCTCTGGTCTTGGCCATTGTGGAGAGGTTGGAATCTGTTTGATTGAGTGTGTGGACAGGTGTCTTTTATACAGGTAACGAGTTCAAACAGGTGCAGTTAATACAGGTAATGAGTGGAGAACAGGAGGGCTTCTTAAAGAAAAACTAACAGGTCTGTGAGAGCCGGAATTCTTACTGGTTGGTAGGTGATCAAATACTTATGTCATGCAATAAAATGCAAATTAATTATTTAAAAATCATACAATGTGATTTTCTGGATTTTTGTTTTAGATTCCGTCTCTCACAGTTGAAGTGTACCTATGATAAAAATTACAGACCTCTACATGCTTTGTAAGTAGGAAAACCTGCAAAATCGGCAGTGTATCAAATACTTGTTCTCCCCACTGTATATATATACATTTAAAAAATTGGCCGATTAATCGGTATTGGCATTTTTTGGTCCTCCGAATAATTGGTATCGGCGTTGAAAAATCATAATCGGTCGACCTCTACCCTGAACGGCTAAAACCCTGACACACACACACACACACACACACACACACACACACACACACACACACACACACACACACACACACACACACACACACACACACACACACACACACACACACACACACACACACACACACACACTTCTAGTGAACTTGAAAGATTTTTTGCGACTTTTACTTTGCAGGTTGAACTTTCAATTGACCGTTGAGAGGTTACAGATTTGGCTGTATCCACTCGCCGAAGGCTAAATGCTGAGACACACACACGTCAAGGTGACATGCCGGCGGTGCAGGCCACGCACAGCGGGCATACACACACACGGTCCATAAACGGCCGGAATGACACCTTTATGACATGTTATAAAACACAGGGCTGAGCATCGTCAAAAAAGGGGTGACTGGGCCACCCCACACACACTGGGTGTCAACTATAGTTGTCTAACAACCCTGTGTGCCAGGCTGACATGATGATCACCACCAAGCATCAGAGAGAGAGAGAGAGAGAGAGGTTCTACTGTGCCTGTTCTCTGCCAGGCTATAGACTCTAGCCTTCAGGTTCAGAGTTAGAGGGTGGTCAGTACCAGACAGACAGCCTTCAGGTTCAGAGCTAGAAGGTGGTCAGTACCAGACAGACAGCCTTCAGGTTCAGAGCTAGAAGGTGGTCAGTACCAGACAGACAGCCTTCAGGTTCAGAGCTAGAGGGTAGTCAGTACCAGACAGACAGCCTTCAGGTTCAGAGCTAGAGGGTAGTCAGTGATTTGTTATCTTTGCGTGTCCTAAGAACATCGTGTCATTCTATCGGCAAATTCAACCACTTCAATCTCCACCTGGCCGAATTTCTGTTGTTTATCAATGACTTTATGACAAGGTGAACACAAGAGATGATAGACCTCCCGGGAATAAGAAATGCATTGGATTCTTGATATCTACGGATAACCTGGCTACAAAAGAAATCCATGTTATGTATGTCCCACTCTTCACTCAAAGAAAAAAAACACAAGGAAATGGCTTCAAAGTACACTAGCTAGACAAAGTGAATACCTATCGCTCCTTCACTTTCTATCCACCTCTTTCTTGTATTTCACCAAGTCATTACTCAAGCCGACATCACCCACTCTTATTGCTGGATAGATAACATCAGGTCCAGAGGAATGGGATCTGAAATCAATTGCATAGAGTGGAAATGGAGGGAGTAGGGATGGAGGGAGTGGGGATGGAGGGAGTGGGGACGGACGGAGAGTGTGGGGACGGAAGGAGTGGGGACGGACGGAGAGTGTGGGGACGGAGGGAGTGGGGACGGAGGGAGTGGGGATGGAGGGAGTGGGGACGGAGGGAGTGGGGACGGAGGGAGTGGGGACGGAGGGAGTGGGGACGGAGGGAGTGGGGATGGAGGGAGTGGGGATGGAGGGAGTGGGGATGGAGGGAGTGGGGATGGAGGGAGTAGGGATGGAGGGAGTGGGGATGGAGGGAGTGGGGATGGAGGGAGTGGGGATGGAGGGAGTGGGGATGGAGGGAGTGGGGACGGACGGAGAGTGTGGGGGCGGAGGGAGTGGGGATGGAGGGAGTGGGGATGGAGGGAGTGGGGATGGAGGGAGAGTGTGGGGGCGGAGAGAGTGGGGACGGAGGGAGTGGGGATGGAGGGAGTGGGGACGGACGGAGAGTGTGGGGGCGGAGAGAGTGGGGACGGAGGGAGTGGGGACGGAGGGAGTGGGGACGGAGGGAGTGGGGACGGAGGGAGTGGGGAGGGAGTAGGGATGGAGGGAGTGGGGATGGAGGGGGTGGGGATGGAGGGAGTAGGGACGGAGGGAGTGGGGATGGAGGGAGTGGGGATGGAGGGAGTGGGGATGGAGGGAGTAGGGATAGAGGGAGTGGGGATGGGGGGAGTGGGGATGGAGGGAGTGGGGATGGGGGGAGTGGGGATGGAGGGAGTGGGGATGGAGGGAGTGGGGATGGAGGGAGTGGGGATGGAGGGAGCGGGGATGGACGGAGAGGGGATGGAGGGAGTGGGGATGGAGGGAGTGGGGACGGACGGAGAGTGTGGGGGCGGAGAGAGTGGGGATGGACGGAGAGTGTGGGGGCGGAGAGAGTGGGGACGGAGGGAGTGGGGACGGAGGGAGTGGGGACGGAGGGAGTGGGGACGGAGGAAGCGGGGACGGACGGAGAGTGTGGGGATGGAGGGAGCGGGGATGGACGGAGTGGGGATGGAGGGAGTGGGGATGGAGGGAGTGGGGACGGACGGAGAGTGTGGGGGCGGAGAGAGTGGGGATGGACGGAGAGTGTGGGGGCGGAGAGAGTGGGGACGGAGGGAGTGGGGACGGAGGAAGTGGGGACGGACGGAGAGTGTGGGGGCGGAGGGAGTGGGGACGGACGGAGAGTGTGGGGGCGGAGGGAGTGGGGACGGAGGAAGTGGGGACGGACGGAGAGTGTGGGGGCGGAGGGAGTGGGGATGGAGGGAGTGGGGATGGAGGGAGTAGGGATGGAGGGAGTGGGGATGGAGGGAGTGGGGATGGAGGGAGTAGGGATGGAGGGAGTGGGGATGGAGGGAGTGGGGATGGAGGGAGTGGGGATGGAGGGAGTGGGGATGGAGGGAGTGGGGATGGAGGGAGTAGGGATGGAGGGAGTAGGGATGGAGGGAGTAGGGATGGAGGGAGTGGGGATGGAGGGAGTGGGGATGGAGGGAGTAGGGATGGAGGGAGTGGGGATGGAGGGAGTAGGGATGGAGGGAGTGGGGATGGAGGGAGTGGGGACGGAGGAAGTGGGGACGGACGGAGAGTGTGGGGATGGAGGGAGTGGGGATGGAGGGAGTGGGGATGGAGGGAGTAGGGATGGAGGGAGTGGGGATGGAGGGAGTGGGGATGGAGGGAGTGGGGATGGAGGGAGTGGGGATGGAGGGAGTGGGGATGGAGGGAGTAGGGATGGAGGGAGTAGGGATGGAGGGAGTAGGGATGGAGGGAGTGGGGATGGAGGGAGTGGGGATGGAGGGAGTAGGGATGGAGGGAGTGGGGATGGAGGGAGTAGGGATGGAGGGAGTGGGGATGGAGGGAGTGGGGACGGAGGAAGTGGGGACGGACGGAGAGTGTGGGGATGGAGGGAGCGGGGATGGACGGAGAGGGGATGGAGGGAGTGGGGATGGAGGGAGTGGGGACGGAGGAAGCGGGGACGGACGGAGAGTGTGGGGATGGAGGGAGTGGGGACGGAGGGAGTGGGGACGGAGGAAGTGGGGACGGACGGAGAGTGTGGGGGCGGAGGGAGTGGGGACGGAGGAAGTGGGGACGGACGGAGAGTGTGGGGGTGGAGGGAGTGGGGATGGAGGGAGTGGGGATGGAGGGAGTGGGGACGGAGGGAGTGGGGACGGAGGAAGCGGGGACGGACGGAGAGTGTGGGGATGGAGGGAGCGGGGATGGACGGAGTGGGGATGGAGGGAGTGGGGATGGAGGGAGTGGGGACGGACGGAGAGTGTGGGGGCGGAGAGAGTGGGGATGGACGGAGAGTGTGGGGGCGGAGAGAGTGGGGACGGAGGGAGTGGGGACGGAGGGAGTGGGGACGGAGGAAGTGGGGACGGACGGAGAGTGTGGGGGCGGAGGGAGTGGGGACGGAGGAAGTGGGGACGGACGGAGAGTGTGGGGGCGGAGGGAGTGGGGACGGACGGAGAGTGTGGGGGCGGAGGGAGTGGGGACGGAGGAAGTGGGGACGGACGGAGAGTGTGGGGGCAGAGGGAGTGGGGATGGAGGGAGTGGGGATGGAGGGAGTAGGGAGGGAGGGAGTGGGGATGGAGGGAGTGGGGATGGAGGGAGTAGGGACGGAGGGAGTGGGGATGGAGGGAGTGGGGATGGAGGGAGTGGGGATGGAGGGAGTAGGGATGGAGGGAGTGGGGATGGACGGAGAGGGGATGGAGGGAGTGGGGATGGAGGGAGTGGGGACGGAGGGAGTGGGGATGGAGGGAGTGGGGATGGAGGGAGTGGGGATGGAGGGAGTGGGGATGGAGGGAGTAGGGATGGAGGGAGTGGGGATGGACGGAGAGGGGATGGAGGGAGTGGGGATGGAGGGAGTGGGGATGGAGGAAGTGGGGACGGACGGAGAGTGTGGGGGCGGAGAGAGTGGGGATGGAGGGAGTGGGGATGGAGGGAGTGGGGATGGAGGGAGAGTGTGGGGGCGGAGAGAGTGGGGACGGAGGGAGTGGGGATGGAGGGAGTGGGGACGGACGGAGAGTGTGGGGGCGGAGAGAGTGGGGACGGAGGGAGTGGGGACGGAGGGAGTGGGGACGGAGGGAGTGGGGACGGAGGGAGTGGGGAGGGAGTAGGGATGGAGGGAGTGGGGATGGAGGGGGTGGGGATGGAGGGAGTAGGGATGGAGGGAGTGGGGATGGAGGGAGTGGGGATGGAGGGAGTGGGGATGGAGGGAGTAGGGATAGAGGGAGTGGGGATGGGGGGAGTGGGGATGGAGGGAGTGGGGATGGGGGGAGTGGGGATGGAGGGAGTGGGGATGGAGGGAGTGGGGATGGAGGGAGCGGGGATGGACGGAGAGGGGATGGAGGGAGTGGGGATGGAGGGAGTGGGGACGGACGGAGAGTGTGGGGGCGGAGAGAGTGGGGACGGAGGGAGTGGGACGGAGGGAGTGGGGACGGAGGGAGTGGGGACGGAGGAAGCGGGGACGGACGGAGAGTGTGGGGATGGAGGGAGCGGGGATGGACGGAGTGGGGATGGAGGGAGTGGGGATGGAGGGAGTGGGGACGGACGGAGAGTGTGGGGGCGGAGAGAGTGGGGATGGACGGAGAGTGTGGGGGCGGAGAGAGTGGGGACGGAGGGAGTGGGGACGGAGGAAGTGGGGACGGACGGAGAGTGTGGGGGCGGAGGGAGTGGGGACGGACGGAGAGTGTGGGGGCGGAGGGAGTGGGGACGGAGGAAGTGGGGACGGACGGAGAGTGTGGGGGCGGAGGGAGTGGGGATGGAGGGAGTGGGGATGGAGGGAGTAGGGATGGAGGGAGTGGGGATGGAGGGAGTGGGGATGGAGGGAGTAGGGATGGAGGGAGTGGGGATGGAGGGAGTGGGGATGGAGGGAGTGGGGATGGAGGGAGTGGGGATGGAGGGAGTAGGGATGGAGGGAGTAGGGATGGAGGGAGTAGGGATGGAGGGAGTGGGGATGGAGGGAGTGGGGATGGAGGGAGTAGGGATGGAGGGAGTGGGGATGGAGGGAGTAGGGATGGAGGGAGTGGGGATGGAGGGAGTGGGGACGGAGGAAGTGGGGACGGACGGAGAGTGTGGGGATGGAGGGAGCGGGGATGGACGGAGAGGGGATGGAGGGAGTGGGGATGGAGGGAGTGGGGACGGACGGAGAGTGTGGGGGCGGAGAGAGTGGGGATGGACGGAGAGTGTGGGGGCGGAGAGAGTGGGGACGGAGGGAGTGGGGACGGAGGGAGTGGGGACGGAGGAAGTGGGGACGGACGGAGAGTGTGGGGGCGGAGGGAGTGGGGACGGAGGAAGTGGGGACGGACGGAGAGTGTGGGGGCGGAGGGAGTGGGGATGGAGGGAGTGGGGATGGAGGGAGTGGGGACGGAGGGAGTGGGGACGGAGGAAGCGGGGACGGACGGAGAGTGTGGGGATGGAGGGAGCGGGGATGGACGGAGTGGGGATGGAGGGAGTGGGGATGGAGGGAGTGGGGACGGACGGAGAGTGTGGGGGCGGAGAGAGTGGGGATGGACGGAGAGTGTGGGGGCGGAGAGAGTGGGGACGGAGGGAGTGGGGACGGAGGAAGTGGGGACGGACGGAGAGTGTGGGGGCGGAGGGAGTGGGGACGGAGGAAGTGGGGACGGACGGAGAGTGTGGGGGCGGAGGGAGTGGGGACGGACGGAGAGTGTGGGGGCGGAGGGAGTGGGGACGGAGGAAGTGGGGACGGAGGGAGAGTGTGGGGGCGGAGGGAGTGGGGATGGAGGGAGTGGGGATGGAGGGAGTAGGGAGGGAGGGAGTGGGGATGGAGGGAGTAGGGAGGGAGGGAGTGGGGATGGAGGGAGTGGGGATGGAGGGAGTAGGGATGGAGGGAGTGGGGATGGAGGGAGTGGGGATGGAGGGAGTGGGGATGGAGGGAGTGGGGATGGAGGGAGTAGGAATGGAGGGAGTAGGGATGGAGGGAGTAGGGATGGAGGGAGTGGGGATGGAGGGAGTAGGGATGGAGGGAGTGGGGATGGAGGGAGTAGGGATGGAGGGAGTGGGGATGGAGGGAGTGGGGACGGAGGAAGTGGGGGCGGACGGAGAGTGTGGGGATGGAGGGAGCGGGGATGGACGGAGAGGGGATGGAGGGAGTGGTGATGGAGGGAGTGGGGACGGACGGAGAGTGTGGGGTTGGAGAGAGTGGGGACGGAGGGAGTGGGGACGGAGGGAGTGGGGACGGAGGAAGTGGGGACGGACGGAGAGTGTGGGGGCGGAGGGAGTGGGGACGGAGGAAGTGGGGACGGACGGAGAGTGTGGGGGCGGAGGGAGTGGGGATGGAGGGAGTGGGGATGGAGGGAGTGGGGATGGAGGGAGTAGGGATGGAGGGAGTGGGGATGGAGGGAGTAGGGATGGAGGGAGTGGGGATAGAGGGAGTAGGGATGGAGGGAGTGGGGATGGAGGGAGTGGGGATGGAGGGAGTGGGGATGGAGGGAGTGGGGATGGAGGGAGTGGGGATGGAGGGAGTAGGGATGGAGGGAGTGGGGATGGAGGGAGTAGGGATGGAGGGAGTGCGGATGGAGGGAGTAGGGATGGAGGGAGTGGGGATGGAGGGAGTAGGGACGGAGGAGGTGGGGATGGAGGGAGTGGGGACGGACGGAGAGTGTGGGGGCGGAGGGAGTGGGGACGGAGGGAGTGGGGACGGAGGGAGTGGGGACGGAGGGAGTGGGGATGGAGGGAGTGGGGACGGACGGAGAGTGTGGGGACGGAGGGAGTAGGGACGGAGGGAGTGGGGACGGAGGGAGTGGGGACGGAGGGAGTGGGGATGGAGGGAGTGGGGACGGACGGAGAGTGTGGGGACGGAGGGAGTAGGGACGGAGGGAGTGGGGACGGAGGGAGTGGGGACGGAGGGAGTGGGGACGGAGGGAGCGGGGATGGACGGAGTGGGGACGGAGGGAGTGGGGACGGAGGGAGTGGGGACGGAGGGAGTGGGGACGGAGAGAGTGGGGACGGAGGGAGTGGGAAAGGAGAGAGTGGGAAAGGAGAAAGTGGGAAAGGAGAGAGTGGGGACAGAGGGACTGGGGGCAGAGGAAGTGGGGACGGAGGGAGAGAGTGGGGACGGACGGAGTGGGGACGGAGGGAGTGGGGACGGAGGAAGTGGGGACGGAGAAAGTGGGCACGGACGAAGATAGTGGGGACGGAGAGAGTGGTGACGGAGGGAGTGGGGACGGAGGGAGTGGGGACGGAGAAAGTGGGCACGGACGAAGATAGTGGGGACGGAGAGAGTGGTGACGGAGGGAGTGGGGACGGAGGGAGTGGGGACGGAGAGAGTGGGGATGGAGAGAGTGGGGACGGAGGGAGTGGGGACGGAAGGAGTGGGTACGGATAGAGTGGGGACGGAGGGAGTGGAGACGGACGGAGAGAGTGGGGACGGAGGGAGTGGGGACGGATGGAGTGGGGACGGAGGGAGTGGGGACGGAGAGAGTGGGCACGGACGGAGAGAGTGGGCACGGACGGAGAGAGTGGGGACGGAGGGAGTGGGGACGGAGGGAGTGGGGACGGACGGAGAGTGTGGGGACGGACGGAGAGAGTGGGGACGGAGAGAGTGGGGACGGAGGGAGTGGGGACGGAGGGAGTGGGGACGGAGGGAGTGGGGCAGGAGAGAGTGGGGACGGAGGGAGTGGGGCAGGAGGGAGTGGGGCCGGAGGGAGTGGGTACGGAGAGAGTGGGGCCGGAGGGAGTGGGGACGGAGAGAGTGGGGACGGAGAGAGTGGGGACAGAGAGAGTGGGGACGGAGAGAGTGGGGACGGAGGGAGTGGGGACGGAGAGAGTGGGGACGGAGAGAGTGGGGCCGGAGGGAGTGGGGCCTGAGGGAGTGGGGCCGGAGGGAGTGGGGCCGGAGGGAGTGGGTACGGAGAGAGTGGGGACGGAGGGAGTGGGGACGGAGAGAGTGGGGACGGAGGGAGAGAGTGGGGACGGAAGGAGTGGGGACGGAGGGAGTGGAGACGGACGGAGAGAGTGGGGACGGAGAGAGTGGAGACGGAGGGAGTGGGGACGGAGGGAGTGGGGACGGAGCGAGAGAGTGGGGATGGAGGGAGAGAGTGGGGACGGAGGGAGAGAGTGGGGACGGAGGGAGAGAGTGGGGACGGAGGGAGAGAGTGTGGACGGAGGGAGAGAGTGGGTACGGAGGGAGAGAGTGGGGATGGACAGAGAGAGCGGTGACGGAGAGAGTGAGGACGGAGGGAGTGGGGACGGAGGGAGTGGGGACGGAGGGAGTGGGGAAGGAGGGAGTGGGGACGGACGGAGAGAGTGGGGACAGATGGAGAGAGTGGGGCGGAGGGAGTGGGGACAGAGAGAGGGAGTAGGGATGGAGGAGGTGGGGATGGAGGGAGTGGGGACGGACGGAGAGTGTGGGGGCGGAGGGAGTGGGGATGGAGGGAGTGGGGACGGAGGGAGTGGGGATGGAGGGAGTGGGGATGGAGGGAGTAGGGATGGAGGGAGTGGGGATGGAGGGAGTGGGGACGGACGGAGAGTGTGGGGACGGAGGGAGTAGGGACGGAGGGAGTGGGGACGGAAGGAGTGGGGACGGAGGGAGTGGGGACGGAGGGAGTGGGGACGGAGGGAGTGGGGACGGAGGGAGTGGGGACGGAGGGAGTGGGGACGGACGGAGAGTGTGGGGACGGAAAGAGTGGGGACAGACGGAGGGAGTGGGGACGGAAGGAGTGGGGACGGAGGGAGTGGGGACGGAGGGAGTGGGGACGGAGGGAGTTGGGACGGAGAGAGTGGGGACGGAGGGAGTGGGAAAGGAGAGAGTGGGAAAGGAGAAAGTGGGAAAGGAGAGAGTGGGGACAGAGGGACTGGGGGCAGAGGAAGTGGGGACGGAGGGAGAGAGTGGGGACGGACGGAGTGGGGACGGAGGGAGTGGGGACGGAGGAAGTGGGGACGGAGAAAGAGGGCACGGACGAAGATAGTGGGGACGGAGAGAGTGGTGACGGAGGGAGTGGGGACGGAGGGAGTGGGGACGGAGAAAGTGGGCACGGACGAAGATAGTGGGGACGGAGAGAGTGGTGACGGAGGGAGTGGGGACGGAGGGAGTGGGGACGGAGAGAGTGGGGATGGAGAGAGTGGGGACGGAGGGAGTGGGGACGGAAGGAGTGGGTACGGATAGAGTGGGGACAGAGGTAGTGGAGACGGACGGAGAGAGTGGGGACGGAGGGAGTGGGGACGGATGGAGTGGGGACGGAGGGAGTGGGGACGGAGAGAGTGGGGACGGACGGAGAGAGTGGGGACGGAGGGAGTGGGGACGAAGGGAGTGGGGACGGAGGGAGTGGGGACGGACGGAGAGTGTGGGGACGGACGGAGAGAGTGGGGACGGAGAGAGTGGGGACGGAGAGAGTGGGGACGGAGGGAGTGGGGACGGAGGGAGTGGGGACGGAGGGAGTGGGGCAGGAGAGAGTGGGGACGGAGGGAGTGGGGCAGGAGGGAGTGGGGCCGGAGGGAGTGGGTACGGAGAGAGTGGGGACGGAGAGAGTGGGGACAGAGAGAGTGGGGACGGAGAGAGTGGGGACGGAGGGAGTGGGGACGGAGAGAGTGGGGACGGAGAGAGTGGGGCCGGAGGGAGTGGGGCCGGAGGGAGTGGGGCCGGAGGGAGTGGGTACGGAGAGAGTGGGGACGGAGGGAGTGGGGATGGAGAGAGTGGGGACGGAGGGAGAGAGTGGGGACGGAAGGAGTGGGGACGGAGGGAGTGGAGACGGACGGAGAGAGTGGGGACGGAGAGAGTGGAGACGGAGGGAGTGGGGACGGAGGGAGTGGGGACGGAGCGAGAGGGGATGGAGGGAGTGGGGATGGAGGGAGTAGGGATAGAGGGAGTGGGGATGGGGGGAGTGGGGATGGAGGGAGTGGGGATGGAGGGAGTGGGGATGGAGGGAGTGGGGATGGAGGGAGCGGGGATGGACGGAGAGGGGATGGAGGGAGAGGGGATGGAGGGAGTGGGGACGGACGGAGAGTGTGGGGGCGGAGAGAGTGGGGATGGACGGAGAGTGTGGGGGCGGAGCGAGTGGGGCCGGAGGGAGTGGGGACGGAGGGAGTGGGGACGGAGGGAGTGGGGACGGAGGGAGTGGGGACGGAGGGAGTGGGGACGGAGGAAGTGGGGACGGACGGAGAGTGAGGGGATGGAGGGAGCGGGGATGGACGGAGAGGGGATGGAGGGAGTGGGGATGGAGGGAGTGGGGACGGACGGAGAGTATGGGGGCGGAGAGAGTGGGGATGGACGGAGAGTGTGGGGACGGAGAGAGTGGGGACGGAGGGAGTGAGGACGGAGGGAGTGGAGACGGACGGAGAGAGTGGGGACGGAGAGAGTGGAGACGGAGGGAGTGGGGACGGAGGGAGTGGGGACGGAGCGAGAGAGTGGGGATGGAGGGAGAGAGTGGGGACGGAGGGAGAGAGTGGGGACGGAGGGAGAGAGTGGGGACGGAGGGAGAGAGTGTGGACGGAGGGAGAGAGTGGGTACGGAGGGAGAGAGTGGGGATGGACAGAGAGAGCGGTGACGGAGAGAGTGAGGACGGAGGGAGTGGGGACGGAGGGAGTGGGGACGGAGGGAGTGGGGAAGGAGGGAGTGGGGACGGACGGAGAGAGTGGGGACAGATGGAGAGAGTGGGGCGGAGGGAGTGGGGACAGAGAGAAGGAGTAGGGATGGAGGAGGTGGGGATGGAGGGAGTGGGGACGGACGGAGAGTGTGGGGGCGGAGGGAGTGGGGATGGAGGGAGTGGGGACGGAGGGAGTGGGGATGGAGGGAGTAGGGATGGAGGGAGTGGGGATGGAGGGAGTAGGGATGGAGGGAGTAGGGATGGAGGGAGTGGGGATGGAGGGAGTGGGGACGGACGGAGAGTGTGGGGACGGAGGGAGTAGGGACGGAGGGAGTGGGGACGGAGGGAGTGGGGACGGAGGGAGTGGGGACGGAGGGAGTGGGGACGGAGGGAGTGGGGACGGACGGAGAGTGTGGGGACGGAAAGACTGGGGACAGACGGAGGGAGTGGGGACGGAGGGAGTGGGGACGGAGGGAGTGGGGACGGAGGGAGTGGGGACGGAGGGAGTGGGGAAGGAGGGAGTGGGGACGGACGGAGAGAGTGGGGACAGATGGAAAGAGTGGGGCGGAGGGAGTGGGGACAGAGAGAGGGAGTAGGGATGGAGGAGGTGGGGATGGAGGGAGTGGGGACGGACGGAGAGTGTGGGGGCGGAGGGAGTGGGGATGGAGGGAGTGGGGACGGAGGGAGTGGGGATGGAGGGAGTAGGGATGGAGGGAGTGGGGATGGAGGGAGTAGGGATGGAGGGAGTGGGGATGGAGGGAGTGGGGACGGACGGAGAGTGTGGGGACGGAGGGAGTAGGGACGGAGGGAGTGGGGACGGAGGGAGTGGGGACGGAGGGAGTGGGGACGGAGGGAGTGGGGACGGAGGGAGTGGGGACGGACGGAGAGTGTGGGGACGGAAAGAGTGGGGACAGACGGAGGGAGTGGGGACGGAGGGAGTGGGGATGGAGGGAGTGGGGACGGAGGGAGTGGGGATGGAGGGAGTAGGGATGGAGGGAGTGGGGATGGAGGGAGTAGGGATGGAGGGAGTGGGGATGGAGGGAGTGGGGACGGACGGAGAGTGTGGGGACGGAGGGAGTAGGGACGGAGGGAGTGGGGACGGAGGGAGTGGGGACGGAGGGAGTGGGGACGGAGGGAGTGGGGACGGAGGGAGTGGGGACGGAGGGAGTGGGGACGGACGGAGAGTGTGGGGACGGAAAGAGTGGGGACAGACGGAGGGAGTGGGGACGGAGGGAGTGGGGACGGAGGGAGTGGGGACGGAGGGAGTGGGGACGGAGGGAGTGGGGACGGAGGGAGTTGGGACGGAGAGAGTGGGGACGGAGGGAGTGGGAAAGGAGAGAGTGGGAAAGGAGAAAGTGGGAAAGGAGAGAGTGGGGACAGAGGGACTGGGGGCAGAGGAAGTGGGGACGGAGGGAGAGAGTGGGGACGGACGGAGTGGGGACGGAGGGAGTGGGGACGGAGGAAGTGGGGACGGAGAAAGTGGGGACGGAGAAAGTGGGCACGGACGAAGATAGTGGGGACGGAGAGAGTGGTGACGGAGGGAGTGGGGACGGAGGGAGTGGGGACGGAGAAAGTGGGCACGGACGAAGATAGTGGGGACGGAGAGAGTGGTGACGGAGGGAGTGGGGACGGAGGGAGTGGGGACGGAGAGAGTGGGGATGGAGAGAGTGGGGACGGAGGGAGTGGGGACGGAAGGAGTGGGTACGGATAGAGTGGGGACGGAGGGAGTGGAGACGGACGGAGAGAGTGGGGACGGAGGGAGTGGGGACGGATGGAGTGGGGACGGAGGGAGTGGGGACGGAGAGAGTGGGGACGGACGGAGAGAGTGGGGACGGAGGGAGTGGGGACGGAGGGAGTGGGGACGGAGGGAGTGGGGACGGAAGGAGGGTGTGGGGACGGACGGAGAGAGTGGGGACGGAGAGAGTGGGGACGGAGAGAGTGGGGACGGAGGGAGTGGGGACGGAGGGAGTGGGGACGGAGGGAGTGGGGCAGGAGAGAGTGGGGACGGAGGGAGTGGGGCAGGAGGGAGTGGGGCCGGAGGGAGTGGGTACGGAGAGAGTGGGGCCGGAGGGAGTGGGGACGGAGAGAGTGGGGACGGAGAGAGTGGGGACAGAGAGAGTGGGGACGGAGAGAGTGGGGACGGAGGGAGTGGGGACGGAGAGAGTGGGGACGGAGAGAGTGGGGACGGAGAGAGTGGGGCAGGAGGGAGTGGGGCCGGAGGGAGTGGGGCCGGAGGGAGTGGGGCCGGAGAGAGTGGGTACGGAGAGAGTGGGGACGGAGGGAGTGGGGACGGAGAGAGTGGGGACGGAGGGAGAGAGTGGGGACGGAAGGAGTGGGGACGGAGGGAGTGGAGACGGACGGAGAGAGTGGGGACGGAGAGAGTGGGGACGGAGGGAGTGGGGACGGAGGGAGTGGGGACGGAGCGAGAGAGTGGGGAGGGAGGGAGAGAGGGGGGACGGAGGGAGAGAGTGGGGACGGAGGGAGAGAGTGGGGACGGAGGGAGAGAGTGTGGACGGAGGGAGAGAGTGGGTACGGAGGGAGAGAGTGGGGATGGACAGAGAGAGCGGTGACGGAGAGAGTGAGGACGGAGGGAGTGGGGACGGAGGGAGTGGGGACGGAGGGAGTGGGGAAGGAGGGAGTGGGGACGGACGGAGAGAGTGGGGACAGATGGAGAGAGTGGGGCGGAGGGAGTGGGGACAGAGAGAAGGAGTAGGGATGGAGGAGGTGGGGATGGAGGGAGTGGGGACGGACGGAGAGTGTGGGGGCGGAGGGAGTGGGGATGGAGGGAGTGGGGACGGAGGGAGTGGGGATGGAGGGAGTAGGGATGGAGGGAGTGGGGATGGAGGGAGTAGGGATGGAGGGAGTGGGGATGGAGGGAGTGGGGACGGACGGAGAGTGTGGGGACGGAGGGAGTAGGGACGGAGGGAGTGGGGACGGAGGGAGTGGGGACGGAGGGAGTGGGGACGGAGGGAGTGGGGACGGACGGAGAGTGTGGGGACGGAAAGAGTGGGGACAGACGGAGGGAGTGGGGAAGGAGGGAGTGGGGACGGAGGGAGTGGGGACGGAGGGAGTGGGGACGGAGGGAGTGGGGACGGAGGGAGTTGGGACGGAGAGAGTGGGGACGGAGGGAGTGGGAAAGGAGAGAGTGGGAAAGGAGAAAGTGGGAAAGGAGAGAGTGGGGACAGAGGGACTGGGGGCAGAGGAAGTGGGGACGGAGGGAGAGAGTGGGGACGGACGGAGTGGGGACGGAGGGAGTGGGGACGGAGGAAGTGGGGACGGAGAAAGTGGGCACGGACGCAGATAGTGGGGACGGAGAGAGTGGTGACGGAGGGAGTGGGGACGGAGGGAGTGGGGACGGAGAGAGTGGGGATGGAGAGAGTGGAGACGGAGGGAGTGGGGACGGAGGGAGTGGGGACGGAAGGAGTGGGTACGGAGAGAGTTGGGACGGAGGGAGTGGAGACGGACGGAGAGAGTGGGGATGGAGGGAGTGGGGACGGAGGGAGTGGGGACGGAGAGAGTGGGCACAGACGGAGAGAGTGGGGACGGACGGAGGGAGTGGGGACGGAGGGAGTGGGGATGGAGGGAGTGGGGATGGAGGGAGTAGGGATGGAGGGAGTAGGGATGGAGGGAGTGGGGATGGAGGGAGTAGGGATGGAGGGAGTGGGGTTGGAGGGAGTAGGGATGGAGGGAGTGGGGATGGAGGGAGTGGGGATGGAGGGAGTAGGGACGGAGAGAGTGGGGACGGAGGGAGTGGGGATGGAGGGAGTGGGGATGGAGGGAGTGGGGACGGACGGAGAGTGTGGGGACGGAGGGAGTAGGGACGGAGGGAGTGGGGACGGAGGGAGTGGGGACGGAGGGAGTGGGGACGGAGGGAGTGGGGACGGAGGGAGTGGGGACGGAGGGAGTGGGGACGGACGGAGAGTGTGGGGACGGAAAGAGTGGGGACAGACGGAGGGAGTGGGGACGGAGGGAGTGGGGACGGAGGGAGTGGGGACGGAGGGAGTGGGGACGGACGGAGAGTGTGGGGACGGACGGAGAGAGTGGGGACGGAGGGAGTGGGGACGGAGGGAGTGGGGACGGAGGGAGTGGGGACGGAGGGAGTGGGGCAGGAGAGAGTGGGGACGGAGGGAGTGGGGCAGGAGGGAGTGGGGCCGGAGGGAGTGGGGACGGAGAGAGTGGGGCCGGAGGGAGTGGGGACGGAGAGAGTGGGGACGGAGAGAGTGGGGACGGAGAGAGTGGGGACGGAGAGAGTGGGGACGGAGGGAGTGGGGACGGAGAGAGTGGGGCCGGAGGGAGTGGGGCCGGAGGGAGTGGGGCCGGAGGGAGTGGGGCCGGAGGGAGTGGGTACGGAGAGAGTGGGGACGGAGGGAGTGGGGACGGAGGGAGAGAGTGGGGACGGAGGGAGAGAGTGGGGACGGAAGGAGTGGGGACGGAGGGAGTGGAGACGGACGGAGAGAGTGGGGACGGAGAGAGTGGAGACGGAGGGAGTGGGGACGGAGGGAGTGGGGACGGAGCGAGAGAGTGGGGATGGAGGGAGAGAGTGGGGACGGAGGGAGAGAGTGGGGGCGGAGGGAGAGAGTGGGGACGGAGGGAGAGAGTGTGGACGGAGGGAGAGAGTGGGTACGGAGGGAGAGAGCGGGGATGGACAGAGAGAGCGGTGACGGAGAGAGTGAGGACGGAGGGAGTGGGGACGGAGGGAGTGGGGACGGAGGGAGTGGGGAAGGAGGGAGTGGGGACGGACGGAGAGAGTGGGGACAGATGGAAAGAGTGGGGCGGAGGGAGTGGGGACAGAGAGAGGGAGTAGGGATGGAGGAGGTGGGGATGGAGGGAGTGGGGACGGACGGAGAGTGTGGGGGCGGAGGGAGTGGGGATGGAGGGAGTGGGGATGGAGGGACTGGGGATGGAGGGAGTAGGGATGGAGGGACTGGGGATGGAGGGAGTGGGGATGGACGGAGAGTGTGGGGACGGAGGGAGTAGGGACGGAGGGAGTGGGGACGGAGGGAGTGGGGACGGAGGGAGTGGGGACGGAGGGAGTGGGGACGGAGGGAGTGGGGATGGACGGAGGGTGTGGGGACGGAAAGAGTGGGGACAGACGGAGGGAGTGGGGACGGAGGGAGTGGGGACGGAGGGAGTGGGGACGGAGGGAGTGGGGACGGAGGGAGTTGGGACGGAGAGAGTGGGGACGGAGGGAGTGGGAAAGGAGAGAGTGGGAAAGGAGAAAGTGGGAAAGGAGAGAGTGGGAAAGGAGAGAGTGGGGACAGAGGGACTGGGGGCAGAGGAAGTGGGGACGGAGGGAGAGAGTGGGGACGGACGGAGTGGGGACGGAGGGAGTGGGGACGGAGGAAGTGGGGACGGAGAAAGTGGGCACGGACGCAGATAGTGGGGACGGAGAGAGTGGGGACGGAGGGAGTGGGGACGGAGAGAGTGGGGATGGAGAGAGTGGGGACGAAGGGAGTGGGGACGGAGGGAGTGGGGACGGAAGGAGTGGGTACGGAGAGAGTGGGGACGGAGGGAGTGGAGACGGACGGAGAGAGTGGGGATGGAGGGAGTGGGGACGGAGGGAGTGGGGACGGAGAGAGTGGGCACAGACGGAGAGAGTGGGGACGGACGGAGGGAGTGGGGACGGAGGGAATGGGGATGGAGGGAGTAGGGAGTAGGGATGGAGGGAGTAGGGATGGAGGGAGTGGGGATGGAGGGAGTGGGGATGGAGGGAGTAGGGATGGAGGGAGTGGGGTTGGAGGGAGTAGGGATGGAGGGAGTGGGGATGGAGGGAGTGGGGATGGAGGGAGTAGGGACGGAGAGAGTGGGGACGGAGGGAGTGGGGATGGAGGGAGTGGGGATGGAGGGAGTGGGGACGGACGGAGAGTGTGGGGACGGAGGGAGTAGGGACGGAGAGAGTGGGGACGGAGGGAGTGGGGACGGAGGGAGTGGAGACGGACGGAGAGAGTGGGGACGGAGAGAGTGGAGACGGAGGGAGTGGGGACGGAGGGAGTGGGGACGGAGCGAGAGAGTGGGGATGGAGGGAGAGAGTGGGGACGGAGGGAGAGAGTGGGGACGGAGGGAGAGAGTGGGGACGGAGGGAGAGAGTGTGGACGGAGGGAGAGAGTGGGTACGGAGGGAGAGAGCGGGGATGGACAGAGAGAGCGGTGACGGAGAGAGTGAGGACGGAGGGAGTGGGGACGGAGGGAGTGGGGACGGAGGGAGTGGGGAAGGAGGGAGTGGGGACGGACGGAGAGAGTGGGGACAGATGGAAAGAGTGGGGCGGAGGGAGTGGGGACAGAGAGAGGGAGTAGGGATGGAGGAGGTGGAGATGGAGGGAGTGGGGACGGACGGAGAGTGTGGGGGCGGAGGGAGTGGGGATGGAGGGAGTGGGGACGGAGGGAGTGGGGATGGAGGGAGTAGGGACGGAGGGAGTGGGGACGGAGGGAGTGGGGACGGAGGGAGTGGGGACGGAGGGAGTGGGGACGGACGGAGAGTGTGGGGACGGAAAGAGTGGGGACAGACGGAGGGAGTGGGGACGGACGGAGAGAGTGGGGACAGATGGAGAGAGTGGGACGGAGGGAGTTGGGACGGAGAGAGTGGGGACGGAGGGAGTGGGAAAGGAGAGAGTGGGGACAGAGGGACTGGGGGCAGAGGAAGTGGGGACGGAGGGAGAGAGTGGGGACGGACGGAGTGGGGACGGAGGGAGTGGGGACGGAGGAAGTGGGGACGGAGAAAGTGGGCACGGACGAAGATAGTGGGGACGGAGAGAGTGGTGACGGAGGGAGTGGGGACGGAGGGAGTGGGGACGGAGAGAGTGGGGATGGAGAGAGTGGGGACGGAGGGAGTGGGGACGGAAGGAGTGGGTACGGAGAGAGTGGGGACGGAGGGAGTGGAGACGGACGGAGAGAGTGGGGACGGAGGGAGTGGGGACGGAGGGAGTGGGGACGGAGAGAGTGGGCACGGACGGAGAGAGTGGGGACGGACGGAGAGAGTGGGGACGGAGGGAGTGGGGACGGAGGGAGTGGGGACGGAGGGAGTGGGGACGGACGGAGAGTGTGGGGACGGACGGAGAGAGTGGGGACGGAGAGAGTGGGGACGGAGGGAGTGGGGACGGAGGGAGTGGGGACGGAGGGAGTGGGGCAGGAGAGAGTGGGGACGGAGGGAGTGGGGCAGGAGGGAGTGGGGCCGGAGGGAGTGGGTACGGAGAGAGTGGGGCCGGAGGGAGTGGGGACGGAGAGAGTGGGGACGGAGAGAGTGGGGACGGAGAGAGTGGGGACGGAGGGAGTGGAGACGGAGAGAGTGGGGACGGAGAGAGTGGGGCCGGAGGGAGTGGGGACGGAGAGAGTGGGGACGGAGAGAGTGGGGCCGGAGGGAGTGGGGCCGGAGGGAGTGGGGCCGGAGGGAGTGGGGCCGGAGGGAGTGGGGCCGGAGAGAGTGGGGACGGAGGGAGTGGGGACGGAGGGAGAGAGTGGGGACGGAAGGAGTGGGGACGGAAGGAGTGGGGACGGAAGGAGTGGGGACGGAGGGAGTGGAGACGGACGGAGAGAGTGGGGACGGAGAGAGTGGAGACGGAGGGAGTGGGGACGGAGCGAGAGAGTGGGGATGGAGGGAGAGAGTGGGGACGGAGGGAAAGAGTGGGGACGGAGGGAGAGAGTGTGGACGGAGGGAGAGAGTGGGTACGGAGGGAGAGAGTGGGGATGGACAGAGAGAGCGGTGACGGAGAGAGTGAGGACGGAGGGAGTGGGGACGGAGGGAGTGGGGACGGAGGGAGTGGGGAAGGAGGGAGTGGGGACGGACGGAGAGAGTGGGGACAGATGGAGAGAGTGGGGCGGAGGGAGTGGGGACAGAGAGAGGGAGTAGGGATGGAGGAGGTGGGGATGGAGGGAGTGGGGACGGACGGAGAGTGTGGGGGCGGAGGGAGTGGGGATGGAGGGAGTGGGGACGGAGGGAGTGGGGATGGAGGGAGTAGGGATGGAGGGAGTGGGGATGGAGGGAGTAGGGATGGAGGGAGTGGGGATGGAGGGAGTGGGGACGGACGGAGAGTGTGGGGACGGAGGGAGTAGGGACGGAGGGAGTGGGGACGGAGGGAGTGGGGACGGAGGGAGTGGGGACGGACGGAGAGTGTGGGGACGGAAAGAGTGGGGACAGACGGAGGGAGTGGGGACGGAGGGAGTGGGGACGGAGGGAGTGGGGACGGAGGAAGTGGGGACGGAGGGAGTTGGGACGGAGAGAGTGGGGACGGAGGGAGTGGGAAAGGAGAGAGTGGGAAAGGAGAGAGTGGGAAAGGAGAGAGTGGGGACAGAGGGACTGGGGGCAGAGGAAGTGGGGACGGAGGGAGAGAGTGGGGACGGACGGAGTGGGGACGGAGGGAGTGGGGACGGAGGAAGTGGGGACGGAGAAAGTGGGTTCGGACGCAGATAGTGGGGACGGAGAGAGTGGTGACGGAGGGAGTGGGGACGGAGGGAGTGGGGACGGAGAGAGTGGGGATGGAGAGAGTGGGGACGGAGGGAGTGGGGACGGAGGGAGTGGGGACGGAAGGAGTGGGTACGGAGAGAGTGGGGACGGAGGGAGTGGAGACGGACGGAGAGAGTGGGGACGGAGGGAGTGGGGACGGAGGGAGTGGGGACGGAGAGAGTGGGCACAGACGGAGAGAGTGGGGACGGACGGAGGGAGTGGGGACGGAGGGAGTGGGGATGGAGGGAGTGGGGATGGAGGGAGTAGGGATGGAGGGAGTAGGGATGGAGGGAGTGGGGATGGAGGGAGTGGGGATGGAGGGAGTAGGGATGGAGGGAGTGGGGTTGGAGGGAGTAGGGATGGAGGGAGTGGGGATGGAGGGAGTGGGGATGGAGGGAGTAGGGACGGAGAGAGTGGGGACGGAGGGAGTGGGGATGGAGGGAGTGGGGATGGAGGGAGTGGGGACGGACGGAAAGTGTGGGGACGGAGGGAGTAGGGACGGAGGGAGTGGGGACGGAGGGAGTGGGGACGGAGGGAGTGGGGACGGAGGGAGTGGGGACGGACGGAGAGTGTGGGGACGGAAAGAGTGGGGACAGACGGAGGGAGTGGGGACGGAGGGAGTGGGGACGGAGGGAGTGGGGACGGAGGGAGTTGGGACGGAGAGAGTGGGGACGGAGGGAGTGGGAAAGGAGAGAGTGGGGACAGAGGGACTGGGGGCAGAGGAAGTGGGGACGGAGGGAGGGAGTGGGGACGGACGGAGTGGGGACGGAGGGAGTGGGGACGGAGGAAGTGGGGACGGAGAAAGTGGGCACGGACGCAGATAGTGGGGACGGAGAGAGTGGTGACGGAGGGAGTGGGGACGGAGGGAGTGGGGACGGAGAGAGTGGGGATGGAGAGAGTGGGGACGGAGGGAGTGGGGACGGAAGGAGTGGGTACGGAGAGAGTGGGGACGGAGGGAGTGGAGACGGACGGAGAGAGTGGGGACGGAGGGAGTGGGGACGGAGGGAGTGGGGACGGAGAGAGTGGGCACGGACGGAGAGAGTGGGGACGGACGGAGAGAGTGGGGACGGAGGGAGTGGGGACGGAGGGAGTGGGGACGGAGGGAGTGGGGACGGACGGAGAGTGTGGGGACGGACGGAGAGAGTGGGGACGGAGAGAGTGGGGACGGAGGGAGTGGGGACGGAGGGAGTGGGGACGGAGGGAGTGGGGCAGGAGAGAGTGGGGACGGAGGGAGTGGGGCAGGAGGGAGTGGGGCCGGAGGGAGTGGGTACGGAGAGAGTGGGGCCGGAGGGAGTGGGGACGGAGAGAGTGGGGACGGAGAGAGTGGGGACGGAGAGAGTGGGGACGGAGGGAGTGGAGACGGAGAGAGTGGGGACGGAGAGAGTGGGGCCGGAGGGAGTGGGGACGGAGAGAGTGGGGACGGAGAGAGTGGGGCCGGAGGGAGTGGGGCCGGAGGGAGTGGGGCCGGAGGGAGTGGGGCCGGAGGGAGTGGGGCCAGAGAGAGTGGGGACGGAGGGAGTGGGGACGGAGGGAGAGAGTGGGGACGGAAGGAGTGGGGACGGAAGGAGTGGGGACGGAAGGAGTGGGGACGGAGGGAGTGGAGACGGACGGAGAGAGTGGGGACGGAGAGAGTGGAGACGGAGGGAGTGGGGACGGAGGGAGTGGGGACGGAGCGAGAGAGTGGGGATGGAGGGAGAGAGTGGGGACGGAGGGAGAGAGTGGGGATGGACAGAGAGAGCGGTGACGGAGAGAGTGAGGACGGAGGGAGTGGGGACGGAGGGAGTGGGGACGGAGGGAGTGGGGAAGGAGGGAGTGGGGACGGACGGAGAGAGTGGGGACAGATGGAGAGAGTGGGGCGGAGGGAGTGGGGACAGAGAGAGGGAGTAGGGATGGAGGAGGTGGGGATGGAGGGAGTGGGGACGGACGGAGAGTGTGGGGGCGGAGGGAGTGGGGATGGAGGGAGTGGGGACGGAGGGAGTGGGGATGGAGGGAGTAGGGATGGAGGGAGTGGGGATGGAGGGAGTAGGGATGGAGGGAGTGGGGATGGAGGGAGTGGGGACGGACGGAGAGTGTGGGGACGGAGGGAGTAGGGACGGAGGGAGTGGGGACGGAGGGAGTGGGGACGGAGGGAGTGGGGACGGAGGGAGTGGGGACGGACGGAGAGTGTGGGGACGGAAAGAGTGGGGACAGACGGAGGGAGTGGGGACGGAGGGAGTGGGGACGGAGGGAGTGGGGACGGAGGGAGTTGGGACGGAGAGAGTGGGGACGGAGGGAGTGGGAAAGGAGAGAGTGGGAAAGGAGAAAGTGGGAAAGGAGAGAGTGGGGACAGAGGGACTGGGGGCAGAGGAAGTGGGGACGGAGGGAGAGAGTGGGGACGGACGGAGTGGGGACGGAGGGAGTGGGGACGGAGGAAGTGGGGACGGAGAAAGTGGGCACGGACGCAGATAGTGGGGACGGAGAGAGTGGTGACGGAGGGAGTGGGGACGGAGGGAGTGGGGACGGAGAGAGTGGGGACGGAGAGAGTGGGGACGGAGGGAGTGGGGACGGAAGGAGTGGGTACGGAGAGAGTGGGGACGGAGGGAGTGGAGACGGACGGAGAGAGTGGGGACGGAGGGAGTGGGGACGGAGGGAGTGGGGACGGAGAGAGTGGGGACGGACGGAGGGAGTGGGGACGGAGGGAGTGGGGATGGAGGGAGTAGGGATGGAGGGAGTAGGGATGGAGGGAGTAGGGATGGAGGGAGTGGGGATGGAGGGAGTGGGGATGGAGGGAGTAGGGATGGAGGGAGTGGGGTTGGAGGGAGTAGGGATGAGGGAGTAGGGATGGAGGGAGTGGGGATGGAGGGAGTGGGGATGGAGGGAGTAGGGACGGAGAGAGTGGGGATGGAGGGAGTGGGGACGGAGGGAGTGGGGACGGAAGGAGTGGGGACGGAAGGAGTAGGGATGGAGGGAGTGGGGATGGAGGGAGTGGGGATGGAGGGAGTGGGGATGGAGGGAGTGGGGATGGAGGGAGTGGGGATGGAGGGAGTGGGGATGGAGGGAGTAGGGATGGAGGGAGTGGGGATGGAGGGAGTGGGGATGGAGGGAGTAGGGATGGAAGGAGTGGGGATGGAGGGAGTGGGGATGGAGGGAGTAGGGATGGAGGAGGTGGGGTTGGAGGGAGTGGGGACGGACGGAGAGTGTGGGGGCGGAGGGAGTGGGGATGGAGGGAGTGGGGACGGAGGGAGTGGGGATGGAGGGAGTAGGGATGGAGGGAGTGGGGATGGAGGGAGTGGGGACGGAAGGAGTGGGGATGGAGGGAGTGGGGACGGAAGGAGAGTGTGGGGACGGAGGGAGTAGGGACGGAGGGAGTGGGGACGGAGGGAGTGGGGACGGAGGGAGTGGGGACGGACGGAGAGTGTGGGGACGGAAAGAGTGGGGACAGACGGAGGGAGTGGGGACGGAGGTAGTGGGGACGGAGGGAGTGGGGACGGAGGGAGTGGGGACGGAGAGAGTGGGGACGGAGGGAGTGGGAAAGGAGAGAGTGGGAAAGGAGAAAGTGGGAAAGGAGAGAGTGGGGACAGAGGGACTGGGGGCAGAGGAAGTGGGGACGGAGGGAGAGAGTGGGGACGGACGGAGTGGGGACGGAGGGAGTGGGGACGGAGGAAGTGGGGACGGAGAAAGTGGGCACGGACGAAGATAGTGGGGACGGAGAGAGTGGTGACGGAGGGAGTGGGGACGGAGGGAGTGGGGACGGAGAGAGTGGGGATGGAGAGAGTGGGGACGGAGGGAGTGGGGACGGAGGGAGTGGGGACGGAAGGAGTGGGTACGGAGAGAGTGGGGACGGAGGGAGTGGAGACGGACGGAGAGAGTGGGGACGGAGGGAGTGGGGACGGAGGGAGTGGGCACGGACGGAGAGAGTGGGGACGGACGGAGAGAGTGGGGACGGAGGGAGAGAGTGGGGAAGGAGGGAGTGGGGACGGAGGGAGTGGGGAGGGAGTAGGGATGGAGGGAGTGGGGATGGAGGGAGTGGGGATGGAGGGAGTAAGGATGGAGGGAGTGGGGATGGAGGGAGTGGGGATGGAGGGAGTAGGGATAGGGGGAGTGGGGATGGGGGGAGTGGGGATGGGGGGAGTGGGGATGGAGGGAGTGGGGATGGAGGGAGTGGGGATGGAGGGAGTGGGGATGGAGGGAGTGGGGATGGAGGGAGTGGGGATGGAGGGAGTAGGGATAGAGGGAGTGGGGATGGGGGGAGTGGGGATGGAGGGAGTGGGGATGGAGGGAGTGGGGATGGAGGGAGTGGGGATGGAGGGAGTGGGGATGGACGGAGAGGGGATGGAGGGAGAGGGGATGGAGGGAGTGGGGACGGACGGAGAGTGTGGGGGCGGAGAGAGTGGGGATGGACGGAGAGTGTGGGGGCGGAGAGAGTGGGGACGGAGGGAGTGGGGACGGAGGGAGTGGGGACGGAGGGAGTGGGGACGGAGGGAGTGGGGACGGAGGGAGTGGGGACGGAGGAAGTGGGGACGGACGGAGAGTGAGGGGATGGAGGGAGCGGGGATGGACGGAGAGGGGATGGAGGGAGTGGGGATGGAGGGAGTGGGGACGGACGGAGAGTATGGGGGCGGAGAGAGTGGGGATGGACGGAGAGTGTGGGGGCGGAGAGAGTGGGGACGGAGGGAGTGGGGACGGAGGGAGTGGGGACGGAGGAAGTGGGGATGGACGGAGAGTGTGGGGGCGGAGGGAGTGGGGATGGAGAGAGTGGGGATGGAGGGAGTGGGGATGGAGGGAGTGGGGATGGAGGGAGTAGGGATGGAGGGAGTGGGGATAGAGGGAGTAGGGATGGAGGGAGTGGGGATGGAGGGAGTGGGGATGGAGGGAGTGGGGATGGAGGGAGTGGGGATGGAAGGAGTAGGGATGGAGGGAGTAGGGATGGAGGGAGTGGGGATGGAGGGAGTGGGGATGGAGGGAGTGGGGATGGAGGGAGTGGGGATGGAGGGAGTAGGGATGGAGGGAGTGGGGATGGAGGGAGTGGGGATGGAGGGAGTGGGGATGGAGGGAGTAGGGATGGAGGGAGTGGGGATGGAGGGAGTGGGGATGGAGGGAGTAGGGACGGAGGAGGTGGGGATGGAGGGAGTGGGGACGGACGGAGAGTGTGGGGGCGGAGGGAGTGGGGATGGAGGGAGTGGGGACGGAGGGAGGGTGGACGGAGGGAGTGGGGATGGAGGGAGTGGGGATGGAGGGAGTGGGGACGGACGGAGAGTGTGGGGACGGAGGGAGTAGGGACGGAGGGAGTGGGGACGGAGGGAGTGGGGACGGAGGGAGTGGGGACAGAGGGAGTGGGGACGGAGGGAGTGGGGATGGAGGGAGTAGGGATGGAGGGAGTGGGGATGGAGGGAGTAGGGACGGAGGGAGTGGGGATGGAGGGAGTGGGGATGGAGGGAGTAGGGATGGAGGGAGTGGGGATGGAGGGAGTGGGGATGGAGGGAGTAGGGACGGAGGAGGTGGGGATGGAGGGAGTGGGGACGGACGGAGAGTGTGGGGGCGGAGGGAGTGGGGATGGAGGGAGTGGGGACGGAGGGAGTGGGGACGGAGGGAGTGGGGATGGAGGGAGTGGGGATGGAGGGAGTGGGGACGGACGGAGAGTGTGGGGACGGAGGGAGTGGGGACGGAGGGAGTGGGGACGGAGGGAGTGGGGACGGACGGAGAGTGTGGGGACGGAAAGAGTGGGGACAGACGGAGGGAGTGGGGACGGAGGGAGTGGGGACGGAGGGAGTGGGGACGGAGGGAGTTGGGACGGAGAGAGTGGGAAAGGAGAGAGTGGGAAAGGAGAAAGTGGGAAAGGAGAGAGTGGGGACAGAGGGACTGGGGGCAGAGGAAGTGGGGACGGAGGGAGAGAGTGGGGACGGACGGAGTGGGGACGGAGGGAGTGGGGACGGAGGAAGTGGGGACGGAGAAAGTGGCTACGGACGAAGATAGTGGGGACGGAGAGAGTGGTGACGGAGGGAGTGGGGACGGATGGAGTGGGGACGGAGAGAGTGGGGATGGAGAGAGTGGGGACGGAGGGAGTGGGGACGGAGGGAGTGGGGACGGAAGGAGTGGGTACGGAGAGAGTGGGGACCGAGGGAGTGGAGACGGACGGAGAGAGTGGGGACGGAGGGAGTGGGGACGGAGGGAGTGGGGACGGAGAGAGTGGGCACGGACGGAGAGAGTGGGGACGGACGGAGAGAGTGGGGACGGAGGGAGTGGGGACGGAGGGAGTGGGGACGGAGGGAGTGGGGACGGACGGAGAGTGTGGGGACGGACGGAGAGAGTGGGGACGGAGAGAGTGGGGACGGAGGGAGTGGGGACGGAGGGAGTGGGGACGGAGGGAGTGGGGCAGGAGAGAGTGGGGACGGAGGGAGTGGGGCAGGAGGGAGTGGGGCCGGAGGGAGTGGGGACGGAGAGAGTGGGGACGGAGAGAGTGGGGACGGAGAGAGTGGGGACGGAGAGAGTGGGGACGGAGGGAGTGGAGACGGAGAGAGTGGGGACGGAGAGAGTGGGGCCGGAGGGAGAGGGGACGGAGAGAGTGGGGACGGAGAGAGTGGGGCCGGAGGGAGTGGGGCCGGAGGGAGTGGGGACGGAGAGAGTGGGGACGGAGGGAGTGGGTACGGAGAGAGTGGGGACGGAGGGAGAGAGTGGGGACGGAAGGAGTGGGGACGGAAGGAGTGGGGACGGAGGGAGTGGAGACGGACGGAGAGAGTGGGGACGGAGAGAGTGGAGACGGAGGGAGTGGGGACGGAGGGAGTGGGGACGGAGCGAGAGAGTGGGGATGGAGGGAGAGAGTGGGGACGGAGGGAGAGAGTGGGGACGGAGGGAGAGAGTGGGGATGGACAGAGAGAGCGGGGACGGAGAGAGTGGGGACGGAGGGAGTGGGGACGGAGGGAGTGGGGACGGAGGGAGTGGGGAAGGAGGGAGTGGGGACGGACGGAGAGAGTGGGGACAGATGGAGAGAGTGGGGCGGAGGGAGTGGGGACAGAGAGAGAGAGTGGGGACAGAGAGAGAGAGTGGGGACAGAGAGAGGGAGTGGGGACGGAGGGAGTGGGGACAGAGAGAGAGAGTGGGGCGGAGGGATTGGGGACAGATGGAGAGAGTGGGGCGGAGGGAGTGGGGACAGAGAGAGAGAGTGGGGACAGAGAGAGAGAGTGGGGCGGAGGGAGTGGGGACGGAGGGAGTGGGGACAGAGAGAGAGAGTGGGGCGGAGGGAGTGGGGACGGAGGGAGTGGGGACAGAGAGAGAGAGTGGGGCGGCGGGAGTGGGGACGGAGGGAGTCTTCCCAGACATAGTTTGCGGTCTTCCATTTGTATGTGTTTCACTGAACCCAGATTCATAATGAATCAATGCCTGGTACCGAGTAGAATACAATTCTAATGATTTAGGTCAAGCGACAAGTGTGTTTGCTAATGAGAACGAGGCAAAGACATACATGCATGCCTACATAGGAGGATAGGGAACAAGACAGTTAGTTAGATACTTATCGATGTAGTGATACCTGCTGTACTCAGAACGGAGCTGTGATGTTGACGTTAATGTGTTCATGTATTCACGCCGCGTATTTCCTTCCAATCCGTTGCTCAAATTAGTTTCCACAGTCATGCACTTTTCAGGGCAGGATTGAAATGAATAAGACCTAAACTACTGATAAACTGAGTTTTCAGGCATTTACATAAGATAATCTGGTATGATCATAAATAGGCTATACATCTGTGGGAAACTCGTTTTTGTATACAATTTATTTAATGGATTCCTGATTTATGCAGTTTCTTTCATGAAAATACAATGCATTATTTATTAGCGGTTAATGAGAGTTTTAATGGTGTGTTACTTGAATTTCGCAACATTGGTTTCATTTGCTAAGCACTGACAACAGTGTACGTGATATTGCCTAACAATACAACTGTATGAACCAAAACTAGAGTTGCATCAAGGATTCAATGTCCGTTTAGTGGAGAGAATGGAGGGGGCGAGATGCTGTAGATCATCCCCGTCAATTGTTCAGTGGATGATAACATGCTTCCCTAACGCGGGCGGGCCAGAGCGGGTAACGGCTTTCAGGGGGCGACACGTTGAAACGAGGAAAGCTACTCACTTCTCCCTCTTCCAGGGCTGGGTTCTGTCCTAAAACGCAAGATTCAATAGACCACGGTTTCCCAAACTCGGTCCTAGGGCCTCCCACAGGTGCAAGTTTTAGTTTTTTGCCCTAGCACTACACAGCTCATTCAAATAACCAACTCATCAAGCTCATTTGATTGAATCAGCTGTGTAGTGCTTGGGCAAAAACCAAAATATGCACCCTTGGGTGGCCCCAGTACCAAGTTTGGCCCTGCCATAGAAGATTCCTGTCAATCGCTAAAGCGGTAGCAGCTTTCAGCAGGGCAATACGTTAGGAGAAGAGCCGTTTCTGCCTCCCCTCTTACTCTCCCTTTCATCCAGGACAGGGGTTCTAGGTCTGTCCTAACGCGGTTTGCGCGGGGAATCGTTAGTCGGATCGTTTCCACATTCATCTTGTGGATTATGCGACCGCTCCGCAGTCTTCATCTCATAATGGCTCCTTAACGAGGCCCAAAATGCTTTATGTTTTGATGCATCGCCACCCAGCCTGAAAACTAATACAACAATGAGAGAAAGGCTCCTCATTACACATTTTACCAACATTACTCACCCGGAGTAGAGGGAGGGAGGGGGGGGGGGAGGGAGGGGGGGGGGGAGGGGGGGGAGAGAGAAGAGGGAGAGAAGAGAGGGAGGGGATAGAGAGAGAGATAAAGAAAAGAGCGAGAGATATGGAGAGAGAGAGGGGGAGAGAGAGAGGTAGAAAGGGGAGAGAGAGAAGGATAGATAGATTTAGAGGGGGGATAGAGAGATATGGAGAGAGAGAGAGAGGGTGAGAGAGAGGGGTAGAGATAGATAGAGACAGGGTAGAGATAGAATAGGGAGAGAGAGAGGTAGAGAGGGGGAGAGAGAAGAGAGATAGAGAGAGGGGGTAGAGAGAGAGCGAGAGAGAGGGTGAGAGAGGGGTAGAGATAGAGACGGGGTAGAGATAGAAGAGGGAGAGAGAGAGGGGAGAGAAGGAGAGGAGGGAGAGGGAGGAGAGAGAGAGGGGGGAGAGAGAAGGGGAGAGGAGAGAGTGGGAGGGAGAGAGAGAGAGGTAGAGAGAAGAGGGGGGAGAGAAAGAAGAGAGAGGGGGATAGACGTATGGAGAGAGAAAGAGGGAGAGAGGGGGAGAGAAAAAGGGGGTAGAGCGAGAGAGCGAGTGGAGAGAGAGAGAGGATAGATGAACACAGCAACAAAAGAAACGTCCTCTCACTGTCAACTGCGTTTATTTTCAGCAAACTTAACATGTGTAAATATTTGTATGAACATAAGATTTAACAACTGAGACATAAACTGAACAAGTTCCACAGCCATGTGACTAACATAAATGGAATAATGTGTCCCTTAACAAAGGGACTGCACCAGATTTGCCACTTCTTGCTGTGAGACTCTTCCACCAAGGCACCTGCAAGTTCCCGGACATTCCTGAGGGGAATAGCCCTCACCCGCCGATCCAACAGGTCCCAGACGTGCTCAATGGGATTGAGATCCGGGCTCTTCGCTGGTCATGGCAGAACACTGACATTCCTGTCTTGCAGGAAATCACGCACAGGACGAGCAGTATGGATAGTGGCATTGTCATGTTGGAGGACTATGTCAGGATGAGCCTGCAGGAACGGTACCACATGAGGGAGGAGGATGTCTTCCCTGTAAGGCACAGCGTTGAGATTGCCTGCAATGACAACAAGCTCAGTCTGATGATGCTGTGACACACCGCCCCAGACCATGACGGGCCCTCCACCTCCAAATCGATCCTGCTCCAGAGTACAGGCCTCGATGTAACACTCATTCCTTTGATGATAAACGCGAATCCGACCATCACCTCTGGTGAGACAAAACCACAACTCGTCAGTGAAGGACACTTTTTGCCAGTCCTGTCTAATCCAGCGATGGTGGGTTTGTGCCCATAGGCAACGATGTTGCCAGTGATGTCTGGTGAGGACCTGCCTTACAACAGGCCTACAAGCCCTCAGTCCAGCCTCTCTCAGCCTATTGCGGACAGTCTGAGCACTGATGGAGGGATTGTGCATTCCTGGTGTAACTCAGGCAGTTGTTGCCATCCTGTACCTGTCCCGCAGGTCTGATGTTCAGATGTACCGATCGTGTGCAGGTGTTGTTACACGTGGTCTGCCACTGTGAGGACAATCAGCTGTCCGTCCTGTCTCCCTGTAGCGCTATCTTAGGCGTCTCACAGTACAGACATTGCCATTTTTTGCCCTGGCCACATCTGCATTCCTCATGCCTCCTTGCAGCATGCCTAAGGCACGTTCACGCAGATGAGCAGGGTACCTGGGCATCTTTCTTTTGGTGTTTTTCAGCGTCAGTAGAAAGGCCTCTTTAGTGTCCTAAGTTTTCATAACTGTGACCTTAATTGCCGACCGTCTGTAAGCTGTTAGTGTCTTAGCGACCGTTCCACAGGTGCATGTTCATTAATTGTTTATGGTTCATTGAACAAGCATGGGTGTTTAAACCCTTTACAATGAAGATCTGTGAAGTTATTTGGATTTTTACTAATTATCTTTGAAAGACAGGGTCCTGAAAAAAGGGACGTTTCTTTTCTTGCTGAGTTTATATGGACAGAGAAACGTGGGAGAGAACTAGAGAGATGCCGAGAGAGAGAAAAAGAGGGAGTGAGATGGGGAAGAGGAGGAGAGGATGAAAACCAAGCTTAACGACCACTCTAGTTTGAGGTTTAACATAGTTACGAGTAGAGATGGAGGTCATGTAAGCTGATCCGCGGGAAAAGATGACTGCTCTCAGAGTTGTGGAAATTTACGGCAAATGAAATTACGAGCAGATTTAAAAACAATTTATCAAAGACGGTAATGTCACTCGTTCGAGCGTTACCTGTCGGTGATAATGCATAATGTAAGCTACCGGAGGATAAGACATGTTCTGGGTGCTACCCGGAACTGGAGATGCTGATGGGATGTTTCACTGATACTCAACACAAGAACGCTTTCAAAGGACATTCATGTTTTCAGTGCACTGTAACTTTTGGCTGCAAATTGTGCTCCGCACAACGTCAAAATCATTTGGGCATGGATTGTCATGCTCAGTATTACAGTAAATATATTTTCCCGTCTATACTTCAACAATGCCAACGGATCACAAACTGAATAGGCTACAGCACGGGGAAAGCTTTCTGTTTTCAACGCATACTTGTGAAAATACCACACAACTGTGTATCTGACATGAAGGCGTCAAATAAAATTCCATCAAAATGTTGTTTTCACCTCTATTGTGATTTCACGTCAGTCCAGATGAAGGAGAAGAGGAAGCCACTGTAGACTATTGAGATGCAGCCTAAACAATGTAACGCCTCTAACTCCACACCATCAGTGAGCTTTAAGAGAGCCCCCAGTGTGCTACTGCCACCCACTGGCTGGGGTGCTTACTGCAACCTTTTTAGGGCCAGGAACAGGAACAGGAACAACTAGTTAGAACTTCAGCTAGGAGTTTCTCTGGTTCAATCACATTGGCAGGAAAAAAACTTTTTGAAAGGCATAGGGTCTGAGACATTGCTTATGTTGTTGAGGCAAAGAACCTAGTTGCCAGAAACAAACATTAAATATTAAAGCCGACCGTGGATCCTTCATTCATCAACCGACGGTGGCATCCAATTCCAGACATAGCCAAAAAGATAGAGACTATTGATTCTAGCTGGATTTTCTATGTGTAATTCATAATACGGCATTATTCCAGTCTCGGCTGTAAGGCTGGGGAGATTTTAAAGTGGCATCGGGTTGAGCAAACAAAATAAGTCTTCAAACTTCTAGTCATCACTCACTGTTATTTTACAAACTTTCGCTAAAATCATTCGAAGCTGAGAAGAATAGAGGGGTACTTATAAATTGTATTTATATTGTAAAACCACGTTTATAAAATGTAAACACACAAAACAATATTGAAAATCATTTAGAATTCCTGCATTATCCTAAAAAAGAGGTGAAGCAAAAGCGGCAATATGCCACTCTATCCAAAGCGACTTACAGTCATGCGTTCATAAATGTAAAAGTCAGGCAGGGAAACCCTCTAAACTGTAGTCTTCCGCCAAATAAAAAAAAACAAGCTTTAACAACATAGAATCTTTGAGTTAAAACAAATAGATCAGAACACCCGACTGAAATGAATCCATCCTCTGCTCCTATCTGACAGAAGACAAACAGGAAGCATCCTCAATATGAGTCACAAAGCCTGCATTTATCAAATTCTATTTTAAGGAGGGAGCCAGAATTAAGGGCTTGGCTTCATTCATACTGCTTCAATTATCAACCATTTTTGGGTCACTATTAGCCGAGAAGCCTGCCCAATGGTAATTACTCAAGGCCTAAATTGGAGCCGCGTAGCATCCGGTAACAAGGTGCTTGGGAAGTGATAATATGTGTATCATCAATGTCAGTTTTCTGTTTTGGATTCGGTCTGGAGGATGATCACTAGGTTTGAGAATACATTTTTTCAGCGAAGCTCTTCAAAGCCCTAAATACATCAATGTCGTTAGGTCAATGTTAATAATTGATTTTGCGTTATAGAAAACGTGCAAAGTGCTGCATTGGGTGTAAAAAATGAAGGCGAAGAATCCGTAGATAATCCATTTGCCCTATGGAGATGGCTAGCGGTTTGGCCAACATTAAGGGGAGCGATTGAAACAAATGAGACAGCGTTTCACTTTGTTTTGAGTCAAGGGGCGACGCAAGCAGTATAATCATCATGGATCATATTTTGGGGAGGAGCGCTCCAGGGGGTCATTTGGGCCAATGTTGAATTAAAAATGCCAATGCCAATTCACAGCTAATGACAAATGGAGATTTTTATAGTTATTATTATGATTATCGTCACCATTGTTAGTAGCGTATCTTCCTGGAATATTCATATAAACGGAAATCTCATCAAGTTGTGATGACTCCCATCATCTGTCACGGCTCAAGACTGACAGCAAGTATTTGAGACAGTCACACACACACACACACACACACACACACACACACACACACACACACACACACACACACACACACACACACACACACACACACACACACACACACACACACACACACACACACACACACACACACACACACACACACACACACAATATTTGAATTCCTTTCACCCAGTTAAGTTTCAACAGATTTGCCTACAGTATAAGACTTGACTACAGCAGCCAGTCTGCATCATCTAAACAGACAATCAAAGTCACCATTTTCTTTCTCCTATCTATTTCTGCACAGTCACGTGGGAGAAGACTGAGAAGATGTGTTCAAGTAAACTACTACCTTACCAGATCAGAGAATTGTATTTCTTGGCTGTCCAATCCTTTACTTCAGTCAGTTCAATATGTTGGTTGTCCTATCACTTTGCCCCTAAATATTAAATATTATCTGAACATTTCCTTGAAATTTCAACATTTAATAAAAATTGTCTGCCTCGTTGCGATCAAGGTCTACTAATGACAAAGTAAGATTCTATCAAGAACATGCCCAGCGCAGAAGGACAAACAGTGCGGAAAAGTCCATAACATCAACAACCACCAACACAATGAGCCTGAAATGATAATGATTAAGACTGTTTCACATACAAACACCTGATCCAGCCTCGCTAACCCCATACTGACCTCACTCCCACAGTTTATGTTAATGGTAACAGTAGGTGAGGTAATACAGTTGTCATTAATTGCTGATGTTCTACTCAAAACTGAACTGTGTTCCAAAAGAGGTCCATTAAAAAATATATAAAAAAATTATTGTTACGTTTAAAAAGAGTAAAATGGGCAAAACTTGGATACGTGATGCTGAAATAAAGGTAAGGTGATATACTCTACATGAGTTATTAATGCCACATAGAATGTGCCATCTCCTCTTAATCAGTCTTTAACTTCATTCAGGTTTAACCTCTGTGGATCCAGGGGTTAAGGAGGAAAGGTATTTAAATATTAATGCATGTTTGGTGTTTCTCAAGGTCAGCGGATGTCAGTGAAGCTTCTGGAAACGGAGGCTTGGAAGTTTGGGAGGCTGGAGCCGTGGGGGGATTTCTTGATTTGGTGGTGGTGTTTTGCCGTCGAGGGATGTCCGATATGGAACCTGCCTTCGACCTCGGGGCAGCGCTTCAACCTTGGCTGTCGGAATTTCCACCATCAACTCTTCTGACTCTTGTAAAATGTTGAATTGAAGTCCAAACGGGGCTATGTGTATAGTGGGAATGTTCCAAAGTAAAAATGATTCAGCAAATAAAATAAAGACTAATGCAGAAAACAACCTGACCCTACTAATTTGTTAATATATCAAGGTCAAATCTTAAAGGAAAATCTAAGCTCTTTTTCCTCAAGCTCATAGCATTCAAAAGGGGCAATAAAGTGAATCTGCCAAGCACGACCTCCTGATACACATTTTTCATTTAAACCAGACGTAACACATATCCTGATGCTATCTCACCTTCCACAGTGCTTTTAATAACCCTCGCCTTCCCCATCCGTCTACATAGTACACCCAGCCTATCTTTAGTCTTCAAAGTAGGAAAAACCCTGTTGACCTCAATGCTGTTTCAGGACACTATGCTTGACTCCACAATTTCCTGCCTGCCATGTAGAATTAAAGCCCCCAGCTTCGATCGCATTCCAACTCATTTCATTCATGACAGAAAAAGACATTCATGACCCACTAGACATTTTGCCAAGAAACTTGTATAGCTATAGCCTTACCGTAAGATATCAATCAATCCCATAAATAAATTCTAATGACAATCAACAGATAGTCATATGGCTACATATTCATTTCCACAGGGTCAAGTACAACGCAAAGCTGTCAGAACAAAAAAAGGGGCTGTATTTCACAGCTTCTATACATCTCCCTATTAAAAGATGCCAAAACAACTAACATGTCATCTGCCCGACAACAGCTGACCCTCTGGAGCTTTTTAACATAGATTTTAAAAGGCGAGAGACAGATCGTTTACGCCTCAATAAAAACAACAGAGTCACAGGGAAATGGCGCTTATCTAACAGGCTTGGGGTCAACAATCACCATACAACCACACAGGGACTGATATAAAGAGCTGGTGCTGGTGTCACCGTCTACAGTAAATGTCAGATGTGATGGAAATGGATACATTGAGGCTTACCGTACAGTCAATTATCACTGAAGGATCTGGGTAATTTTCACCCTCTGCTGCATCCCCATGGTGATAGCCGTGGGAGGCAACAAGTGATAGAAAGGTCAGTGCACTGAGAAACTTTTTCCAAACTTTGCTGCACATAAATAAAAGTGAGTCTTAAAATAAAACATGCCATTAGGACAGTACCATGGCTTGAGCTTTTTAAAACAGACAAAAGTACAGTCTTTCAGTTTATATCATAACATCCTAAAGACCGTGGGAGGCAGTCAGAGACAGAGAAGTTTGTGCACTGGGAAACGTTCTCCTAACTTTACTGTTCATGAGAAAAGTGGTTTGTGCTTGTGGGTAGGATAAGTGTGTGAATGGAAGACACTACGTCCTTCACTAGACCACAACATTTTAATCCTTGATCAATGGCAATAACAATTTATTTCGAATAACATAAAGCATCTGTATAGTAAGTTCTCCAATCGAAAATGTCATGATCCATCTAAGGCAATACCACACAGTCACTTTTTTCTACTAACATACGGAATCTCTATTTTCACCTATCCATAATTTCATCAATCCACGAGTTTCGCACCCTCGCCACTGAGAGCGGTTGGAATGAGGAGGCCCTTCATGGAGCATTCCAGAACGCTCTCACCGAGACCATCAAGGATGAGTTGGTGTCCAGGGATGAGCCTGATGGACCCGAGGAGCTCATCTCTCTCGCCATCCACATCGACAACTGTCTCCGTGAGCATCGGAGAGAGAGAGGGCAGAACCCGAACCCACACGGCTCGACCAGGCCCGTCTCTCTCCCGGGTAGAGGCAGCGGCGAGTCAGCACTAGGAGCTGCCTATACTGTGGCCAGGTTGGTCACTTTATCTCCGCTTGTTCACTGCGGCCAGCTAAAGGGGGTGGCTCGACAGTTGTGGGGGATATACTGTTGAGCCAAACCGCCGGTCCATCTTCCCCCAGACCCTTGCTAGACGGCACTCTTGTATGGCAAAGCCAGGCTTTTTCTCTACCTGCCCTTATCGTCTCGGCTGCCGACGAGAGTTTCCTGGACCGAGGTGTTGTTACCCAGTTGGGTCTGGACACTGTTCCACTTGATTCACCCCTCGATGCCAACGCTCTCAATGGACAGCTCCTCGCCCGTGTCAGTGAAAGGACCGTGCCGGTCATCCTGCATCTCTCTGGGATTCACCAGGAATGGATCAGTCTCCACATAATCGACTGCCCTCGCTCTTCCCTGGTTCTTGGCCATCCTTGGTTAAAGCTGCACAACCCACAGAACGACTGGACCGCTGGAAGATTAACCACTTGGAGTACATTTTGTTACTGTAATTGTCTACATTCTGCCCTGCACCCTGCCTTGTCTGTGCCCCAGTCCATTCCAGAACCCCCGGACCTGTCATCAGTTCCTCCAGAGTATGACGATCTAGCTCCTGTGTTCAGCAAGCACCACACCCTGTCTCTGCCGCCTCATCGGCCGTACGACTGCGCTATTGTCCTCCAGCCTGGAGCTCCTCTCCCCTGTAGCCGGTTGTATAACCTCTCTCACCCCGAGAAAGAGGCTATGGAGGGGTACATCCAGGATTCCCTGGCTGCAGGACATGTCAGGCCTTCTTCCTCTCCGGTAGGGGCTGGTTTTGTCTTTGTCAAGAAAAAAGAATGGGTCACTGAGGCAGTGCATAGACTTCCGTGGGCTGAATAGTATCACTGTTAGGAACAAGTATCCCTTGCCACTCATCAATTCTGCTTTTGCCCCCCTCCATGGTGCCACGGTGTTCACTAAACTTGACCTCCGGAATGCCTACCACCTTGTTCACATCAGAGAGGGGGACGAGTGGAAAACGGCGTTCAACACACCACTTAGACACTTTGAGGATTTGGTCAAAACGCTCCTGCTGTTTTCCATCGCCTGGTTAATGACGTTCTGAGGGATGTGATTTGACTCTTCGTTTTTTTGTCTATGTGGATAACATTCATATTTTTTCTAAGGACCCTGAGGCTCACCAGCAAGATGTTCGCCAAGCTCTCCAATGGATGTTGGAGAATAAGCTTTTTGTTAAGGTTGAGAAATGTGAGTTTCATGCTTCCTCTGTATCCTTCCTGGGTTACATAATTGCACAAGGACAGTTACGGATGGACCCTGCCAAGGTCAGGGCAGTCACACAGTGGTCTGTGCCCTCGAATCTGAAGCATACAGCGTTTCCTGGGGTATGCTCATTTTTACAGACCCTCCATCTGTAACTACAGCTGTTTGTTAGCCCCTCTCGCCACTCTCACCTCCACCTCCACTCCGTTCCACTGGACCCCTGAGGCAGAGGCAGCGTTCCGGGAACTCAAGAGCCGCTTCACTTCCACTCCGATCCTCACCCAGACCCAGAACTCCAGTTCGTCATCGAGGTGGATGCCTCCGACACAGGGGTAGGTGCTGTTCTGTCTCAACGATCCCCCTCTGATCAGAAGCTCCACCCATGTGCCTTCTTGTCCTACATCCAGACCGCCAAACATCTTAACTCCCGGCAGGCCAGGTGGGCATTGTTCTTTGGAAGATTCAACTTCACACTCACTTATCGCCCCGGATCTAAGAATACCAAGCCTGACACCCTCTCCCGTCAGTTCACCGCTGACAACACAGGTTCCGATCCAGAGACCATCATGCCATCCACCTGCATCGTCGTCGCTGTCTCCTGGGAGATCGAGTCCCGTATTCGCCAGGCTCAGCAGAACCAGCCTCACCCAGGTAATGGTCCTAGTAGGCTCTGTTTGTTCCAGATTCCGTTCGCTCTGAAGTTCTTCACTGGGCCCATTCTACTCACCTCACCTGTCACCCTGGCATGAACCAGACTGTCACCTTCCTGCATCAGCGCTTTTGGTCACGCACCATGGAGAGAGACGTCCGGGAGTTCGTCTCAGCCTGCTCGGTCTGTGCCCGGAAAAAAACCTCCACCAAACCCACTTCCGGTCTGCTTCGGCTTCTTCCCATACCCAGTCGCCCCTGGTCACACATAGCTCTGGACTTAGTCATCCTCACCATCATCAACATATTTTCCAAAGCGGCTCACTTCATTCACCTCTCCAAGCTTCCATCCTCTAGAGAGACTGCGGACCTGCTGGTATCCCATGTGTTTCGGCTGCATGGCATTCATACTGACATCGTTTCCGACAGGGGACCCCAGTTTACATCCCAGGTATGGAGATCTTTCTGTTCAGCACTTGGAATTAATGTTAGTCTTTCATCTGGATATCACCCCCAGACCAACGGCCAGACCGAGTGGGCCAACCAGGAGATAGAGACTGCCCAACGCTGTGTGACTTCGGCTAACCCTTCCTCCTGGAGTGCTCAGCTACCCTGGGTGGAATATGCCACACAACACCTTCACCAACGCCTCGTCACTTACAGTGGGGGGAAAAAGTATTTAGTCAGCCACCAATTGTGCAAGTTCTCCCACTTAAAAAGATGAGAGGCCTGTAATTTTCATCATAGGTACACTTCAACTATGACAGACAAAATGAGAAAAAAAAACAGAAAATCACATTGTAGGATTTTTTATGAATTTATTTGCAAATTATGGTGGAAAATAAGTATTTGGTCAATAACAAAAGTTTATCTCAATACTTTGTTATATACCCTTTGTTGGCAATGACAGAGGTCAAACGTTTTCTGTAAGTCTTCACAAGGTTTTCACACACTGTTGCTGGTATTTTGGCCCATTCCTCCATGCAGATCTCCTCTAGAGCAGTGATGTTTTGGGGCTGTTGCTGGGCAACACGATCTTTCAACTCCCTCCAAAGCTTTTCTATGGGGTTGAGATCTGGAGACTGGCTAGGCCACTCCAGGACCTTGAAATGCTTCTTACGAAGCCACTCCTTCGTTGCCCGGGCGGTGTGTTTGGGATCATTGTCATGCTGAAAGACCCAGCCATGTTTCATCTTCAATGCCCTTGCTGATGGAAGGAGGTTTTCACTCAAAATCTCACGATACATGGCCCCATTCATTCTGTCCTTTACACGGATCAGTCGTCCTGGTCCCTTGGCAGAAAAACAGCCCCAAAGCATGATGTTTCCACCCCCATGCTTCACAGTAGGTATGGTGTTCATTGGATGCAACTCAGCATTCTTTGTCCTCCAAACACGACGAGTTTAGTTTTTACCAAAAAGTTCTATTTTGGTTTCATCTGACCATATGACATTCTCCCAATCTTCTTCTGGATCATCCAAATGCTCTCTAGCAAACTTCATACGGGCCTGGACATGTACTGGCTTAAGCAGGGGGACACGTCTGGCACTGCAGGATTTGAGTCCCTGGCGGTGTAGTGTGTTACTGATGGTAGGCTTTGTTACTTTGGTCCCAGCTCTCTGCAGGTCATTCACTAGGTCCCCCCGTGTGGTTCTGGGATTTTTACCCACCGTTCTTGTGATCATTTTGACCCCACGGGGTGAGATCTTGCGTGGAGCCCCAGATCGAGGGAGATTATCAGTGGTCTTGTATGTCTTCCATTTCCTAATAATTGCTCCCACAGTTGATTTCTTCAAACCAAGCTGCTTACCTATTGCAGATTCAGTCTTCCCAGCCTGGTGCAGGTCTACAATTTTGTTTCTGGTGTCCTTTGACAGCTCTTTGGTCTTGGCCATAGTGGAGTTTGGAGTGTGACTGTTTGAGGTTGTGGACAGGTGTCTTTTATACTTTTATACTGATAACAAGTTCAAACAGGTGCCATTAATACAGGTAACGAGTGAAGTTACAGGTCTGTGAGAGCCAGAAATCTTGCTTGTTTGTAGGTGACCAAATACTTATTTTCCACCATAATTTGCAAATAAATTCATAAAAATCCTACAATGTGATTTTCTGGATTTTTTTTTCTCATTATGTCTGTCATAGTTGAAGTGTACCTATGATGAAAATTACAGGCCTCTCTCATCTTTTTAAGTGGGAGAACTTGCACAATTGGTGGCTGACTAAATACTTTTTTGCCCCACTGTATGTCACCCTTCGAGTGTGCTCTGGGCTATCAACCCCCCTTGTTCCCTGCCCAAGAGGTTGAGGTAGCGGTGCCCTCAGTCCCTGACCACATGCGCCGTTGTCATCGCACCTGGAGGAGGGCCAGGGCTGCCCTTCACCGTGCCTCCGCCAGGACCAAATCCCAAGCTAACAGTCGCCGTGCCTCAGCTCCAGTCAACACTCCGGGCCAAAAGGTGTGGCTGTCCTCAAAGGACATGCCTTTGAAAGTGGCTTCCAGGAAACTTGCCCCCCGATTCATTGGTCCCATTGAGATTGATCGTGTCATTAACCCCTCTGCTGTGCACCTGAAACTCCCAGACTCTCTTAAGATCCAACCAAACTTCCACGTGTCCCTGATTAAACCTATCTGCTCCAGTCCCCTGTCTCCACCTGCAGCAGCTCCTCCATCCCATCAGCTCATCGATGACCATCCTGCCTATACCGTCCGGCGGCTTTTGGATGTGCGCCATCGGGGTCGCAGCTGGCAGTACCTGGTGGACTGGGAGGGATACGGGCCTGAGGAGTGCTGCTGGGTGCCCCGCCGTCACATTCTGGACCCCTCCCTCTTACGGGATGTCTATACCTCACGCCAGGTGGCGCCCGAAGATAGAGGGGGTACTGTCACATCTGCTCCTGCCACGCCCTCTAGTGCTCATCCTGTGATGATTTGACCTGTCGCCACTCCCCCAGTGCTCTCTCTCTCTCTCTGTGTGTGTGTGTGTGTGTGTGTGTGTGTGTGTGTGTGTGTGTGTGTGTGTGTGTGTGTGTGTGTGTGTGTGTGCTGGAGTCAGAGCAGCTGCAACCTGTTCCATAATCAAGACCTCTACAAATACTCAGTCCTAACACTACCACACTGCCAGATCGTAATCTCTGCTCATTCTGCCCGCTCTGACTCTGGTCCCCGTCTCCAGTCCGTCTTCTCGTCAGTCCTGCTACTCTATCTTGGATTCCCCACTCTACGCTCCCTTGGATTCCCCTCCGGACCTGCTTACCCACCTGGTTTCCAGCAACCTGCCCGAGCTTCCACTGGCCTGCACTCAATCTTCCCGTGTTTCAATAAATACCTTGGTTACCTCATCCCAGTCTCCTCGTCTGAGTCTGCTCTTGAGTTCACCAGTTTCGCTCCGTGTGACAGAGACTATACAGAATTGTACAAAAGTAAATCTCTCCAATAGCAGCAAACGAGGTTAGTTTGTTTACCTTTTATTAGTTGAAGGAAAATGCTAGAAGCTAAATGATGTCTCTCTCTGCCTTTCCTTCTCATTCCCCACACGTCTCTCTCGGTCTGCGTCTCAGTGTCTCTAGCTAGCTCCATGTTGTTAATTCAGATAAGTCATTTTGGTGTTGGGTCGTAATGAGAAACTAATCAGTTCAGACATCAATCAATTTGTCATCAGTTTTCGGTCACACAGCGACAGAAAACGGGCAAATAACAAGCAATAGGTTCTGTATGAAGAGCTGCAGAAGGTTGTGTCCTAAATAGTACACTATTCCATTATAGTTCACTACCTTTGATCATGGCCTCAGGGCTCTTGTCAAAAGTAGCGCACGACATAAGGCACAGGGTGCCATTTAGGACACAGCCAAGGAGGAGGAGGGGGAGGAAAAACAATAACATGTTGGCTCTCCGAATCTCCTATTAGAAATGCTAGGGAAGAGTCTAGGATGAGTCTGGGCAATGTAGTATTGATTTTTGTTGGCAGACCTGCCTGTCATGTTGTCTCAAGCTATTTCAGATATGTACAGATGTACACACACACATACACATATCTACACAGGCACGCAAGCGCACACACACTGATTAGTATGGGAGTACATCGCTTGTTCAGGAAAGATTAATGGTGGTTTTATGAATACTTTGCCTTGCAAATCCAAACATCTGATGCCATTTCAACATGCATAGCAACAGGGGAGAAAATGTTTTGATTGTGAATACAGCAAACAAGACATTGAAAATAGAGGCGCTTCTTCTTACTAAAATGTACACTACATGTCATTTGTCTGGGAAGCAATAGTTTTACTAACTTGACATACCAGTTAAATATAGGGAATATATACATGAACAGATAGACCTCTGCACTGAATCATTTAAGTTATAAGCAGACAAACATCCAGTCCCCTGATATTACAGCGAGCCATCCAAGCCTCCCCTCCACCTCCCTTCCATACAGGTAGAGGGCTCTTTCAAATCCAACATGGCCACCCCAGACACTGGCCAGTCCATTGTACAGATACTAAAACCTCTGTAGGTCTAAGCCCTTAGATCATAATCTCTACTAAGCTAACATACGGAATTGTTTTAAGATGGTCATAAAATGTATCAGCCATTTGATTTTGAATTTTAGGACCACTGTAGGTATAAAAAATATATATATAAAAAAATAATGAAACATTGAATTTGGCTTTTACTGCTATAGCCCATAGAAACGCATTGATTAACACATACATAAATGGCAAAACAGAAAGTCAAAAAATGTATCATAAGGAACAAAGTTTTGAAGTGTCTTTCCTATATCTGAGAGATATAAGAAAACGTAGGAATTTTTTATTTATTAATGTTTTAGACCAATGTTTGGTCACATTATTTTGGCACATTTGACCCCCTCTGCACTTTTATCTATTTTTACAGCCTGGTACTTGGTTACCTTCAGATGACTGTTGTAAAGCCTCTGGATGTCATAGAGCCAAACAACCGACACTGTCGTGTTCGTGAGACTCTCCCCTTTCGATATTGCTGACATTCCTTTGTAGCTCACATGGTTAAGGTTTTACAGACGATTCCGTAACGATTTTCTTGCCCGGATCCTCGCATGTGCAGAAAAAGGCCGCTTTCACAAGCCCCATGTTATTGAATGGGCGCAAACTTTACATCGGCGGGAAGAGGTGATTGAGCTGCAGCCACTAAAAGAAACGGTACGTCTCTAGCATTAACACACAGGAGCTATTCAATATTCAAAATGACGTCACCGTGTGATGCACAGGTGTGTCAATCAACTCTAGGGGGTTGATATTAAAGCCTCACCTTTGACCTGGCAGATAAATGTCAAACTGCAATTCTCTAGCCCTCTGTGGAATGACAGGCTACGTCCCAAATGGCAAGAGGCTCTGGTCAAAAGTGCTGCACTCTGAAGGGAATAGGGGGCCATTTGGAAGGCAGACACTGTTGACTGCCTGCTGCTGGGCTCTAGTGGACGTGGCTTGCAGTGTTCTAGATTGAAAGCTAAGGAAAGCTCAACATCACACACTCAGGGTATTGACCCAGAACAACACCCACTTAATGAGTACGAATACAAGCGCTGTGTGAACTGTGAAGTGTTGCTAATTATGGTCCTGTAAAATGTAGAGTGTACATGTTGCTACTAATGGTCCTGTGAACTGTAGAGTGTACATGTTGCTACAAATGGTCCTGTGGATTGTACATGTTGCTACAAATGGTCCTGTGAAGTGTACATGTTACTACTAATGGTCCTGTGAAGTGTACATGATACTACTAATGGTCCTGTGAAGTGTACATGATACTACTAATGGTCCTGTGAAGTGTACATTTTGCTACTAATGGTCCTGTGAAGTGTACATGTTGCTACTAATGGTCCTGTGAACTGTACATGTTACCACTAATGGCCATGTGACCTGTACATGTTGCTACTAATGGTCCTGTGAAGTGTACATGTTGCTACTAATGGTCCTGTGAAGTGTACATGTTGCTACTAATGGTTCTGTGAAGTGTACATGTTGCTACTAATGGTTCTGTGAAGTGTACATGTTGCTACTAATGGTCCTGTGAAGTGTACATGATACTACTAATGGTCCTGTGAAGTGTACATGATACTACTAATGGTCCTGTGAAGTGTACATTTTGCTACTAATGGTCCTGTGAAGTGTACATGTTGCTACTAATGGTCCTGTGAACTGTACATGTTACCACTAATGGCCATGTGACCTGTACATGTTGCTACTAATGGTCCTGTGAAGTGTACATGTTGCTACTAATGGTCCTGTGAAGTGTACATGTTGCTACTAATGGTTCTGTGAAGTGTACATGTTGCTACTAATGGTTCTGTGAAGTGTACATGTTGCTACTAATGGTCCTGTGAAGTGTACATGTTGCTACTAATGGTCCTGTGAACTGTACATGTTACTACTAATGGTCCTGTGAAGTGTACATGTTACTACTAATGGTCCTGTGAAGTGTGCATGTTACTACTAATGGTCCTGTGAACTGTACATGTTGCTACTAATGGTCCTGTGAAGTGTACATGTTACTACTAATGGTCCTGTGAACTGTACATGTTGCTACTAATGGTCCTGTGAAGTGTACATGTTACTACTAATGGTCCTGTAAACTGTAGAGTGTACATGTTACTACTAATGGTCCTGTAAACTGTAGAGTGTACATGTTACTACTAATGGTCCTGTAAACTGTAGAGTGTACATGTTACTACTAATGGTCCTGTAAACTGTAGAGTGTACATGTTACTACTAATGGTCCTGTAAACTGTAGAGTGTACATGTTACTACTAATGGTCCTGTAAACTGTAGAGTGTACATGTTACTACTAATGGTCCTGTAAACTGTAGAGTGTACATGTTACTACTAATGGTCCTGTAAACTGTAGAGTGTACATGTTACTACTAATGGTCCTGTAAACTGTAGAGTGTACATGTTACTACTAATGGTCCTGTAAACTGTAGAGTGTACATGTTACTACTAATGGTCCTGTAAACTGTAGAGTGTACATGTTACTACTAATGGTCCTGTAAACTGTAGAGTGTACATGTTACTACTAATGGTCCTGTAAACTGTAGAGTGTACATGTTACTACTAATGGTCCTGTAAACTGTAGAGTGTACATGTTACTACTAATGGTCCTGTAAACTGTAGAGTGTACATGTTACTACTAATGGTCCTGTAAACTGTAGAGTGTACATGTTACTACTAATGGTCCTGTAAACTGTAGAGTGTACATGTTACTACTAATGGTCCTGTAAACTGTAGAGTGTACATGTTACTACTAATGGTCCTGTAAACTGTAGAGTGTACATGTTACTACTAATGGTCCTGTAAACTGTAGAGTGTACATGTTACTACTAATGGTCCTGTAAACTGTAGAGTGTACATGTTACTACTAATGGTCCTGTAAACTGTAGAGTGTACATGTTACTACTAATGGTCCTGTAAACTGTAGAGTGTACATGTTACTACTAATGGTCCTGTAAACTGTAGAGTGTACATGTTACTACTAATGGTCCTGTAAACTGTAGAGTGTACATGTTACTACTAATGGTCCTGTAAACTGTAGAGTGTACATGTTACTACTAATGGTCCTGTAAACTGTAGAGTGTACATGTTACTACTAATGGTCCTGTAAACTGTAGAGTGTACATGTTACTACTAATGGTCCTGTAAACTGTAGAGTGTACATGTTACTACTAATGGTCCTGTAAACTGTAGAGTGTACATGTTACTACTAATGGTCCTGTAAACTGTAGAGTGTACATGTTACTACTAATGGTCCTGTAAACTGTAGAGTGTACATGTTACTACTAATGGTCCTGTAAACTGTAGAGTGTACATGTTACTACTAATGGTCCTGTAAACTGTAGAGTGTACATGTTACTACTAATGGTCCTGTAAACTGTAGAGTGTACATGTTACTACTAATGGTCCTGTAAACTGTAGAGTGTACATGTTACTACTAATGGTCCTGTAAACTGTAGAGTGTACATGTTACTACTAATGGTCCTGTAAACTGTAGAGTGTACATGTTACTACTAATGGTCCTGTAAACTGTAGAGTGTACATGTTACTACTAATGGTCCTGTAAACTGTAGAGTGTACATGTTACTACTAATGGTCCTGTAAACTGTAGAGTGTACATGTTACTACTAATGGTCCTGTAAACTGTAGAGTGTACATGTTACTACTAATGGTCCTGTAAACTGTAGAGTGTACATGTTACTACTAATGGTCCTGTAAACTGTAGAGTGTACATGTTACTACTAATGGTCCTGTAAACTGTAGAGTGTACATGTTACTACTAATGGTCCTGTAAACTGTAGAGTGTACATGTTACTACTAATGGTCCTGTAAACTGTAGAGTGTACATGTTACTACTAATGGTCCTGTAAACTGTAGAGTGTACATGTTACTACTAATGGTCCTGTAAACTGTAGAGTGTACATGTTACTACTAATGGTCCTGTAAACTGTAGAGTGTACATGTTACTACTAATGGTCCTGTAAACTGTAGAGTGTACATGTTACTACTAATGGTCCTGTAAACTGTAGAGTGTACATGTTACTACTAATGGTCCTGTAAACTGTAGAGTGTACATGTTACTACTAATGGTCCTGTAAACTGTAGAGTGTACATGTTACTACTAATGGTCCTGTAAACTGTAGAGTGTACATGTTACTACTAATGGTCCTGTAAACTGTAGAGTGTACATGTTACTACTAATGGTCCTGTAAACTGTAGAGTGTACATGTTACTACTAATGCTCCTGTAAACTGTAGAGTGTACATGTTACTACTAATGGTCCTGTAAACTGTAGAGTGTACATGTTACTACTAATGGTCCTGTAAACTGTAGAGTGTACATGTTGCTACTAATGCTCCTGTAAACTGTAGAGTGTACATGTTACTACTAATGGTCCTGTGGATTGTCCATGTTACTACTATTGGTCCTGTGAACTGTACATGTTACTACTCTTGGTCCTGTGAACTGTAGAGTTTACATGTTACTACTAATGGCCCTGTGAACTCTACATGTTGAAACTAATGGTCCTGGGGATTGTCTATGTTACTACTAATTGCCCTGTGAAGTGTACATGTTAATGGTTCTGTGAAGTGTGGAGTTTACATGTTACTACTATTGGTCCTGTGAAGTGTAGAGTGTACATGTTACTACTATTGGTCCTGTGAACTGTAGAGTTTACATGTTACTACTAATGGTCCTGTGGACTGTACATCTTGCTAGTAACGGTCCTGTGAAGTGTACATGTTACTACTAATGGTCCTGTTGACTGTAGATGTTACTACTAATGGTCCTGTGGAGTGTATTGTGTACATGTTCCTACTAATGGTCCTGTGAACTGTACATGTTCCTACTAATGGTCCTGTGAACTGTACATGTTACTAATAATGGTCCTGTGCACGGTACATGTTACTACTAATGGTCCTGTGCACGGTACATGTTACTACTAATGGTCCTGTGGACTGTACATCTTGCTACTAACGTTCATGTGAAGTGTACATGTAACTACTAATGGTCCTGTCGACTGTACATGTTACCAGTAAAGTCCTGTAGAGTGTACATGTTACTACTAAAGGTCCTGTGAAGTGTACATGGTACTACTAATGGTCCTGTGAAGAGTACATGTTACTATTAAGGGTCCTGTGAAGAGTACATGTTACTATTAATGGTCCTGTGAACTGTAGAGTTTACATGGTACTACTAATGGTCATATAAAGTGTACATGTTGCTATTAATGGTCCTGTGAAATGTACATGTTACTACAAATGGTCCTGTGGACTGTTGAGAGTACATGTTACTACTAATGGTCCTGTGAAGTCTACATGTTACTACTAATGGTCCTGTGAAGTGTACATGTTAATACTAATCGTCATGTGAACTGTAGAGTGTACATGTTGCTACTAATGGTCCTGTGGAGTGTACATGTTCCCACTAATGGTCCTGTGAACTGTAGAGTGTACATGTTACTACTAATGGTCATGTGGACTGTAGATTGTACATGTTAACACTAATAGTCCTGTGAAGTGTGTATGTTACTACTAAAGGTCCTGTAGAGAGTACATTTGACTACTAAATGACCTCTGAAATGTTATGTTACTATTAATGGTCCTGTGAAGTGTACATGTTACCACTAATGGTCATGTGAACTGTACATGTTGCTACTAATGGTTCTGTGGACTTTATTGTGTACATGTTACTACTAATGGTCCTGTGAACTGTACATGTTGCTACTAATGGTCCTGTGGAGTGTAGATGTTACTATTAATGGTCCTGTGAAGTGTACATGTGACAGGTTAATTAAAGGAAATACTCATACCCTGTTATACATTCTCAATATAGGGGGTGCTGTTTCAACGTTACCATTTATCGTTCCCAAATTAAACTGCCTCGTACTCAATTCTTGCTCGTACAATATGCATATTATTATTACTATTGGATAGAAAACACTCTCTAGTTTCTAAAACCGTTTGAATTATTTCTCTGAGTGAAACAGAACTCGTTTGGCAGCGAAATTCCTGACAGGTACTGCAAAATCTGAAAATGTAGACTCTGTTCTAGGATCAGTTTAAAACTCTGTATGTATCCTATGGGTCGACATGAACTGCACGCACCTTCCCCTGGTTGTCAGTAACCAATGAGAATTGGAATGGAGTTTCTAGGCAGATCTGAGACCTTATAAAAGCCCATGGCATAGGGGGTGCACTCTTTTCAACCTTCGTCATGACGCAAAGAAGGACCTCAGGATGGCATTCTCAAAAGCTCAAGTTATAGGCCTTAGATATATCCGGCTCTGATTTTATTCGATATAGGTGTTAGAAACATCATAACGAAGTTATTTTAAACCGAGTTATATCAGTTTATGTGAGTATATTGCGATTTTCGGAATTTGTATTGCGTTTTGAAGATTTGGGCATGTCTGCGCCACATAGCTAATGTTTGCTGCTATTTCCAAAGTTGAAGAGGACGTTTTACAACCGAGCAACGATTCTTTTGGACAAAGGACAACTTGCTCAAGATTCTGATGGAAGCTCTTCCAAAAGTAAGAGCTATTTATGATGTTAATCCGTATTTCTGTGGAAAAATGTAAAATGATTTGTCCGCCATTAATTTCGGCACTGGTCTGGCTGTAACGCACACTGTATGTCTAGTAACGTTAATTTTAAAAATCTAACACAGCGGTTGCATTAATAACTAATGCATCTTTCATTTGCTGTCAAGTTTACGATTAGTTATCGATTAGATTAGGTGCCTCTCCAAGATGGCGCCGGCCAGAATGCCTGAAATGTTGCTACTGATCACATTGTATAACCACGATTTGTGCTGCTAAATATGCACATTTTCGAACAAAACCTATATGCATTGTGTAATATGATGTTACAGGACTGTCATCTGATGAAGTTTATCAAGGTTAGTCAAAAACGATATATCTTTTGCTGGATTGTTACGATCGCTAACCTTTGCTGCTGGTAAATTGCTTGTGTTTCTGGTTATTGTGGTAAGCTAATATAATGCTATATTGTGTTTTCGCTGTAAAACACTTAAAAAATCTGAAATATTAGCTGGATTCACAAGATGTTGGTCTTTCATTTGCTGTACGCTGTGTATTTTTCAGAAATGTTTTATGATGCGTATTTCGGTATTTGACGTTGGTCTCTGTAATTATTCTGGCTGCATCGACGCTATTTCAGATTGCAGCTGCAATGTAGAACTGTGATTTATACCTGAAATATGCACATTTTTCGAACAAAACATATGCTATACAATAAATATGTTATCAGACTGTCATCTGATGAAGTTTTTTCTTGGTTAGTGACTATTTATATCTTTATTTGGTCGAATTTGTGAACGCTACCTATGCAGTAAGAAAATGGTGGAGAGAAAAAAGTTGAGTCTTTTGCTATCGTGGTTAGCTAATAGAAATACATATTGTGTCTTCCCTGAAAAACATTTTAAAAATCAGAAATGATGGCTGGATTCACAAGATCTGTATCTTTCATCTGGTGTCTTGGACTTGTGATTTCATGATATTTAGATGCTAGTATTTACTTGTGGCGCTATGCTAGGCTATGCTAGTCAGCTTTTTTACTGATGGGGGTGCTCCCGGATCCGGGATGAGTACCAAGTAAAAGTTAAAAAGTATTAGTAAGTTCATAGTATGTGAGGATCTTAAAACATCTAAGGTTAAGAAGATCATGCATTCAGTATTAGTTAATAGAGATTGATAACATTCATATAATTGTGTTAAAATCCGTCAAGCGTACAAAGGGTACGAATTGTGAGAGGAATGTGTAAACGTTATGTTGATTACTTTATTTTGTCGTGGGTAAAAGTGTTAATCTGTGATCTACTAAATGCTCTTAATCTATGAGCCTGAGATCGATTGCTCTGGTCTCCACTCAAGTTCCCGGAGAAATTGCGGTCTTTTTCTCATTGCCCTAAAAGTTCTCAATGAGTAAACATTACCGTATCACTCTCGTGTTTCTTTCCCCCCTTTTTCAGGTACCTTATTGATGATTAAAAAGAGTAATTTAAATGTAATAACTCGCTAACCTGTCAAGAGTGTTTAAGGTGTGTCTTAGTAACATATTGAGGAAGTTAGTTAAGTTTGCAGAGAGAAATATGAGCCCTGCTCAGTTGCAACGAAGAATAGCTTCGTACTGAGAGTAGCTGCCATTTTATGTCGATTGTGAATGAACATGTGCGTTGTTAATAAGATATTTTGCGGTGTTATTTGTATAATGGTTTTTCAAACACTTTATTGCCTGTTGATAAATTGAGTTATGGTTTACTGAGTTAAAGCTTTGTGCTTGACAGTTATATTGAAATTAGTATCTGTTTCAGTGAATTACAGTGTATACTGTTGTGACTTGAATAAGCCTTGTACCCTACAAACCTATCTTTCCTGTAGATCTGTTGTTCTGTAAAATGTGTTACTTTTGTAAAATGATTGCACTAAAAGTTCTCAATGAGTAAACATTACCGTATCACTCTCGTGATTCTTTCTCCCCTTTTTCAGGGGCGTAACATACATGTTACCACTAATGGTCATGTGAACTGTACATGTTGCTACTAATGGTCCTGTGGACTGTATTGTGTACATGTTACTACTAATGGGCCTGTGAACTGTAGAGTTTACATGTTACAACTAATGGTCCTGTGAACTCTCCATGTTGCTACTAATGGTACTGTGGATTGTCTATGTTACTACTAATTGCCCTGTGAAGTGTACATGTTACTACTCATGGTCCTGTGAAGTGTACATGTTGCTACTAATGGTCCCGTGAAGTGTACATGTTACTACTAATGGTACTGTGGATTGTCCATGTTACTACTAATTGCCCTGTGAAGTGTACATGTTGCTACTAATGGTCCTGTGGACTTTAGAGTGTACATGTTACTACAAATGGTCCTGTGAAATGTCCATGTTACTAACAATGGTCCTGTGGAGTGTACATGTTCCTACTAACTGTCTGTGAAGTGTACATGTTACTACTGATGGTCCTGTGAAGGGTACATGTTACTATTAATGGTCCTGTGGACTGTAGAGTTTACATGGTACTACTAACGCTCCTGTGGACTGTAGAGTATACATGTTACTACTAATGGTCCTGTGAAGTGTACATGTTGCTATGATTGGTCCTGTGAAGTGTACATGTTACTATTAATGGTCCTGTGGACTGTACATGTTGCTACTAATGGTCCTGTGAAGTATACATGTTGCTACTAATGGCCCTCTGAAATGTCATGATGTTACTAATGGTCCTGTAAAGTGTACATGTTTCTATTTATGGTCCTGTGAAATTTACATTTTACTACAAATGGTCCTGTGGACTGTTGAGAGTACATGTTACTAATAATGGTCCTGTGAAGTGTACATGTTACTACTCATGGTCCTGTGAAGTGTACATGTTAATACTAATGGTCATGTGAATTGTATAGTGTACATGTTGCTACTAATGGTCCTGTGAAGTGTGCATGTTACTACTAATGGTCCTGTGGAGTGTACATTTTACTACTAATGGTCCTGTGGAGTTTACATTTTACTACTAAAGGTCCTGTGGAGAGTACATTTTACTACTAATGGACCTCTGAAATGTCATGTTGCTACTAATGCTCCTGTGACGTGTACATGTTAATTCTAATGGTCCTGTGAACTGTACATGTTAATTCTAATGGTCCTGTAAACTGTACATGTTAATTCTAATGGTCCTGTAAACTGTACATGTTAATTCTAATGGTCCTGTGAAGTGTACATGTTACAACTAATGGTCCTGTGAAGTGTACATGTTACTACTAATGGTCCTGTGAAGTGTACATGTTACTACTAATGGTCCTGTGAAGTGTACATGTTACTACTAATGGTCATGTGAAGTGTACATGTCACTACTAATGGTCCTGTGAAGTGTACATGTCACTACTAATGCTCCTGTGAACTGTACATGTCACTACTAATGCTCCTGTAAACTGTACATGTCACTACTAATGCTCCTGTAAACTGTACATGTCACTACTAATGCTCCTGTAAACTGTACATGTCACTACTAATGCTCCTGTAAACTGTAGAGTGTACATGTTGCTACTAATGATCATGTGGATTGTCCATGTTACTTCAAATGGCCCTGTGGACTGTAGATGTTACTACTATTCGTCCTGTGAACTGTAGAGTTTACATGTTACTGCTAATGGTCCTGTGGATTGTCTATGTTACTACTATTTGCCCTGTGAAGTGTACATGTTACTACTAATGGTCGAATACCACCGAAGGTGGCTCCCCTTCCTGTTCGGGTCGTCGTCGCAGGTCTACTAGCTGCCACCGATCCCTTTTTCCTTTTCGTTTATTTCTGTCTAATTGTTTTCACCTGTTCCTTGTTGGGGTTTTGGGATGGGTGTTATTTATGTTCGTTTTGCCCGCTGGTGTTTGTGTGGGCTTGTTGGTTGTTACGTTTGGTGATGTATCGTGTTTTGTTTTGGGTTTTCGCTGTCCAGTTATGGTAACGAGGTTTGGGGTTTGTTTAGCGCCAGTGTTTTGGGCATTCACCCATGTTTTGGACCTGTTACGTTTTGTAGGTCATTAAAGCGTTTTCCCGTTCATTTCGCTCTCTGCATTTGACTCCTCACTCATTTCACTCACCCGCCGTTACAGAAGCCCGCACCTCCAGATGGAGTCAGCAGGAGCAGCGACCACCCCCCTCCCCATGATGGAGGAGAGAGTCCTTCATCATACGTCCATCCTCCATCGCATTGGATCAGATGATGGAGAGGATTGACCGTTGGGAGAGGAGTGGTCTCCCTACTACCCCACCTACCCTCCCACCAGCAACTCTACCATCTCCTCCAGCGGGATCCGGTGCCAGCGCCCTGCGCATCACGCCTCCGAGGGAGTACGATGGAGCAGCAGCAGGGTGCCATGGATTTCTGCTACAACTCGATCTCGAATCGACCAGGTTCCCTCAATACTAAGGCAGACACGCTGTCCCGCCTATACGACACTGATGACCGGTCCATCGATCCTACTCCCATCATTCCGGCTGCCAAGCTGGTAGCACCGGTAGTATGGGAGGTGGACGCGGACAACGAGCGGGCACTAAGGGAGGAACCTGCGCCTCCACAGTGCCCGGAGGGTCGTAGGTACGTGCCGCTCGCTGTTCATGATCAATTGATTCGATGGACTCATATTCTACCCTCGTCAGGTCACCCGGGTATTTCGAGGACGGTGCAAAGTCTTAGAGGGAAGTACTGGTGGCCTACCTTGGTGAGAGACGTGCGATTCTATGTCTCCTCCTGTTCAGTGTGCGCCCAGAGTAAGGCTCCTAGGCATTTGCCACGAGGGAAATTACAACCCCTCCCCATTCCACAACGGCCGTGGTCCCATCTATCGGTGGATTTTCTTACTGATCTTCCCCTGTCTCAGGGGAACACGACGATCCTGGTCGTTGTGGACCGGTTCTCTAAGTCCTGCCGTCTTATCCCGTTGCCCGGTCTCCCTACGGCCCTGCAGACTGCGGAGGCACTATTCACCCATGTCTTCCATGTCTTCCGGCACTACGGGGTGCCCGAGGATATCGTTTCTGATCGGGGTCCCCAGTTCACGTCCAGAGTATGGAAGGCGTTTATGGAGCGTCTGGGGGTCTTGGTCAGCCTGACCTCGGTTTATCACCCGGAGAGTAATGGGCAGGTGGAGAGAGTGAACCAGGAAGTGGTAGGTTTCTGCGGTCGTATTGCCAGGACCGGCCAGGGGAGTGGGCAAGATACATCCCCTGGGCAGAAATGGCCCAGAACTCACTAAGCCACTCCTCTACCAACATGTCACCATTTGAGTGTGTGTTGGGGTACCAGCCGGTTCTGGCACCATGGCATCAGAGCCAGACCGAGGCTCCTGCGGTGGAGGAGTGGGTGCAGCGCTCTAAGGAGACCTGGAGAGCCGTCCAGGAGTCATTGCGTCAGGCGAGTGGACGGCAGAAGAAGAGCGCTGACCGTCACCGCAGTGAGGCCCCCATGTTTGCACCGGGGGACAGGGTCTGGCTCTCGACCCCGAAACCTGCCCCTCCGCCTGCCCGGCCTTCACCCATGTTTTAGACCTGTTACGTTTTGTAGGACATTAAAGCGTTTTCCTGTTCATTTCGCTCTCAGCATTTGACTCCTCACTCATTTCACTCACCCGCCGTTACACCTGTGGAGTGTATTGTGTACATGTTGCTACTAATGGTCCTGTGGACTGTACATGTTACTACTAATGGTCCTGTGTAATGTATATGTTACTACTAATGGTTTGTGAAGTGTACACGTTACTACTAATGGTTTGTGAAGTGTACACGTTACTACTAATGGTCCTGTGAAGTGTACACGTCGCTACTAATGGTCCTGTGAAGTGTACATGTCACTACTAATGCTCCTGTAAAGTGTACATGTCACTACTAATGCTCCTGTAAACTGTAGAGTGTACATGTTGCTACTAATGATCATGTGGATTGTCCATGTTACTTCTAATGGTCCTGTGGACTGTACATGTTACTACTATTGGTCCTGTGAACTGTACATGTTACTACTATTGATCCTGTGAACTGTACATGTTACTACTATTGATCCTGTGAACTGTACATGTTACTACTATTGGTCCTGTGAACTGTACATGTTACTACTATTGGTCCTGTGAACTGTACATGTTACTACTATTGGTCCTGTGAACTGTAGAGTTTACATGTTACTACTAATGGTCCTGTGAACTCTACATGTTGATACTAATGGTCCTGTGGATTGTCTATGTTACTACTATTTGCCCTGTGAAGTGTACATGTTACTACTAATGGTCCTGTGGAGTGTACATGTTACTACTAAAGTCATGTAGAGTGTACATGTTACTACTAAAGGTCCTGTAGAGTGTACATGTTACTATGTTTAGTCCTGTGAAGTGTACATGTTACTACTAATGGTCCTGTGAAGAGTACATGTTACTATTAAGGGTCCTGTGAAGAGTACATGTTACTATTAATGGTCCTGTGAACTGTAGCGTTTACATGGTACTACTAATGGTCATATAAAGTGTACATGTTGCTATTAATGGTCATGTGGAGTGTACATGTAATGTATATGTTACTACTAATGGTAGTAGTCTTGTGAAGTGTACATGTTACTACTAATGATCCACACAAGTATGTGGATCGGTTTTCCTACTAGACCTCATCTTGATACGTAAGGCAAAGAGGATTTCATATTGGTCATTTCTAAATAAATAAAACAGAAACAACACTTTAGCAATGACAGTAGTAGGACACCAGAAAGAAAACAAATACTTCTTCCACCCAGGTCTGTACAGTGGTATACTTCCCATCCCTATTGATGTGGTAAGCCACTGACTCAGTGAACCTCTGAATAACAGCCAGAATTCAGTCGGCTTGTCAAGCTCCGAGAACTGGCTATCCGAGTCACAATGGAGATAGACAGAGTACCTAGAAACACTGTCAGACAGGGACAGGACAGCGGTCACAGACAGAGCAGAACAGGCTAAGGAACAATGGGGTCACACAGGTCACGCTTACCTGCCGCAATCGCTGTATGTCAAATCACACACCAGGCCATTGGAGAGACTTCACTGTGAAATGGGGCCAAGCTTCTCTAACTCGACAGGTAAGTCCGTTCGAACCTAGGTCCCCGGATACCACAAGACTGTCAAGCCCGCAGAGCTAAAGCCTAGGCATTCGATTGAGGAGTTAAAGCAAGTCTCCTCACTTTCCTTATCCAGCGCCAAACCACCTCTGTTACACAAGATCTTTTAGGATATGCAGTCACGATATACCACTGTGATGTTCTGCTCATCAATGTAAAGCTCACAGTTATACTGTATATCATGGACTGAAGTAGTGTGTAGTATTTAAACTACTTATAGGAATGTATTGGCTGAGAACCCTGTGGGAGAGAGACTTGTAGAGAATGCTGATCAGCGCTGTAGCTAAATGTTTGCTTTTCTGTCCCTGTATAAATTAGACAAACTTTAATTAGACAGGTGTAATCCTCAATCAGTGCCCTGCTCAAAGGTGACTGACTGTGTGACTGTCAGCGACGCTCACCACACAAACACACAGCTAGCTCACATGCATGCTCCCTCACACACACACACACACACACCGATCGTTCGCACGCACGCATGCTCTCTCTCTCACACACACACACAGCTCGCTCGCTCACGCACACACACACACACCGGCTGCAATTAAACCAACTTCAGAAGCCTTTCCTAAAGGTTGGAGCCACCTGAACGCTCAATAAATCTTTAATCCCTCACATCACTGGTGAGGGCAGTGTGACGGTGACTTCAGAGGATGGAATCAAGCTTCCCCACAACCTCATTTCTTCTCCTTTTATATTACTGCAGGACCTGCAATATAGGGCAGACACAAGGCAGACGGTCGGACCAAAAGCTGCCTCGGTCGTCATGTGTTCAGAATACAAACACAGAAATGGCCAAGAAAAATGAATGATTTCTGTGGTAGTACGTGACGGTTGGTTCACAGTACCATTGCAATAGGGATCCATTTGAATCCCAGGTGCTCAAGAGACCTCTGCTCAAAAGTAGTGCACCATACAGAGCCTAGGATGTCATTTGGGATGCAGCCAGGGATTCAAATCGATCCAAATTGCAATGTTTGCGTATACGTCTCAAGATCTTCTCATTCATTCTCTCATTTCCCTTAACGAGCAGAGGTGTAATAAACTAAACAAATCCTGCCCATTGATAATCCATTACACAGTGGAGGAAACCCAGACTTAATCTATCAGGGGACTGTGGTTGTGGAAACAGCCTCTCCGGCGCCCCAGCTGCTATGTCCAATCAGCAGATTCATGCACACACTAACACCAGCTCGGGCTGAAGTATCTTAAATTCTCCCCAAATAAAAAAGTCATTTAATGTTGATAAATATATTCAATAAAAAACAAATTATCTCCAGGAAGTGTTTTCCAGTGGATCCCTCCTTAATTACAACATCTACCTCCTCCTCTCTCGATACACCTCGCTCTCCCTCTCTCACTACCCATCTCTCTTCCTCTCTTTCCCTCTCTCTACCTCCCTCTCTCTCCGGCCGCCTCATCACCCTACTAATCATGTTGTTTGGCACCTGCTCTCCCTCTCTATCTCGATCCCTCTTTACCCCTCTCTCCTTCCCCGTTCCTCTCTCCCTCTCCACCCCTCTCTATCTCTCGTCCCCTCTTCTATCCAGCTGCCACATCCCCCCATTGATCACCTAATCGTGTCGTTTGGCACCTGCGCTCTCTCACCATCCTTCTCTCTCTCTCTCTCTCTCTCTCCATCCTTCCCTGTCATGTCAGCCAGGCCTCACTGTCTAATAAAGCATCCTGAAACGACAAAAGACCCATCCAGATGTGGGCGCCGTGCCTGTGAGCTGTAGCCTAACTTTAAATAAAGTAGAGCTTCAGGTCAACTATTGATCAGAATGATTGCCCAGTGCTGCATGTACATACACTTGTATGTCAGGTGAAACTGGCAGGCCTAAAATTGCATCCCATGTACTACGGTATGAATGGCACATCCATTCTGAAGTCACTTCACGTGTGGACGAGCAAGGCTGGCTAGCCTAGAAAATCAGTATAGAACCACCATAGTATGTCGTGAACAAGACAAGACTATGGTACAGAGTGTTATACAAATGGTCTTCTTCACGCAATTCAGTGGAGTCGCACAAATCTTGTGAGTGTTTTCCATTCAAAAGTGTTTTTTCAAGCTGTGCTCAACACCGGTTGCCAGTTATTATTATCACAGATGATTTAGTAAATTAGAGCTCAGGGGCCAATATGCAGGACCCAAGATGTATAAGAAATAGAGAGATGCTAAAGTTGTGTCAAACGCAGGACACCAGGGATCATGGACATGATCCATTCGAGCAGGATATGAATCCTAACGATAAGATAGCGCAGTGTGACTTTATATTCATATCTAATCAGTATTCATAGATCACAGTGCTATGTTTGATTTATTTAAGGTGGCATTTATACTAGGCTATAGAACACATAGGCCTACGGTGAAACGTATAATAGAGAAAAGTTATCAAGGTATAAATAGGCCTGAATTGGTGATCTCGCCAAACAAATGCTGCAGTAGGCTATTGAGGGGAAATTATAGTTTGCTGTGTTTGACCCCAGGGCCTTCAGAAGTACAGACTATTCAAACAAGGGAAATATTGCAGAATATTGCAGAAAAATCTGTATGAGCCTAAGTCACAATGTCACTTTTATAAAATGTATAAAATTGGCTACAGTTGCTGAAGAAAAATGTAAGAAGTAATTATCTTTATAATGGAAAAACTTTAAGTAATTGTAGTCTGCAATACGGACCTACACAGCATACGGTATCCTGAATATGATTATGCATAACTATTTGGTCTATATCAAGAAGGAAACTAAAATGATATATGATTTCTGCTTGGTCAAAGACCACAATGACATATTGCAGCTCGATCAGTCCTGCGCTTCTCTATGCACTGTCAAGGTTGTATCAACAAACAATATATATTTTTAATGCAAAAATTCCACAACTGCAAAACAATTGAAAAGCATCCTAGTCACATCAACATGGTACGATGTCAATAGACCACAGTTTTACTACAGTTGACATATTGTGATGGAAGGGAAAAAAGCTTATCCAAGTCAAAATTCCTATTATGGGTATTCAATGGATTTGCTGTCAGAAGGATGTAACCACGTCGAAAAAATGGTGCCTTGTCTTTCATTTCCTATCATTACAATGCCCACACATGCACTACTCTCCAAGTGGCAAGTCTTCATAGGCTACTACCACATCTGCGTAAAACTCAATTTTAGTGCATGTCTTTGGCAAAAACCATTAGCTTTGCTAATTATTTCAATGACGCACTCACGTTCCAATGTGCGTAAAATGTTTGGTGAGAAAAGGGAACGAAACGAAAGAGAACTTCCCACATGTATCCTTGATCATCTGGAAAGCCTGTTAGAAAACAATTAGGCTACTCGAGTATAATTGTGCCATTAATAGACTCAGACTGTCTTACCTTTCCGAGGACCGGGTCTTCACCTCGGCAGTCGGATGGGGAGCTTCTGCGTTCTTCGCGCCATGACAGGAGGCGTGCGGGATAAAGTGAACTGTAGTCGCAGGGAGAGCGATGCTGAAGACCACTGGTCGGGTCGGAGCAGAAGACAACGTAAATATGAGGAGCTGTTGGAAATTCTCAAAGGGTCTCAGTCGCTTCTCCCTCTCCACCTTGGCCACCCAACGACTCAGACTCAGTCAGTCCAACGAGCAGTAGTCTTGTGGGGAATATCTCTGTCGCTATGCTGACACCCCGCCCCCCTCCTCGGTGTGGAACAAGACAGCGTGAGAGAGAATGTGTCACTGTCAGCCTAGACTTTAGACAGAGTTTCTTCCAGTTTGTGTCTGTGTCTGTATGAGAAGTTCGACGACGGGAAAGAGCTTAACTCTCCCGCTGGTTGTGGTGCGCGACGTGGAAACATACGGATTGTTCAGTGGAGAAACAGAGACTCTCCTCAGCGCACGTCTTTAGTTTTTCACCAGTGATCTGAAGCGCGTGGCGCTTTCGTGAAAGGTTAACTCTGTATGCACCGGAGTTATTGATTAGTAATTACCTGAGCTCAGGTGTTGTTAGGCAGGGTTTGGGCATAAAGTCTATTAACGTTTGTCACATATCTAAATTGTCCAGCATTACAGTTCGAAAAAAATGCTGTGTAAAATAATGTATTTAAAGTTCATAATGAGATGTACCCTAATAATGTGCAAAAATGCGTTGCGATTGAAAAATATGAAGTTTGTAAATTATGTCATATTGATCAAACAATGTGCAAAATATAGTATTTTGAATGAAGGAGTTGTGGAACTCAATTAATATTTTATTTAACATAGGCTACAAAATAATCAGATTTAATTGGCACTAAATAGGCCTACACAACCCACAGACAGTTAATAATTAATGTTCAATTTGTGTCGACCACAAACATATCTGTAATTATAGTGTACTGTTACTACTCTTTTAAAATGATGTTGTTTGAAATCCCGGGAGAGAGAAGGAGGTTATCTACTAATGTGCAACAAAACCCTTTCCCCCTGACCTTGTCCAGGCACTGCTGATTCACATGTGTGCTGTGTTAGCAAACATGGCAGGTGGTTCAAGACATGGATTATCATGATCTTTCACACAGGGGCGTCATGAACACATTATTTTAGAGGCATTAAGTAGGCCTACATGAGGATGGAGGGGGAGCTTGCCCCCCTGTTGAAGTTGGAGAATTGTGAATTTTCAAACACCTGCATTTCCCCCCCCCCCCCCTGCAATTTAGAGCAGGGGTGTAGGCATGGGTGGGCCTGGCCATGCCTGGCCCACCCAATCAGATTGAGCAAAAACAAAACAATTATATATTATTATAAAATAAATACTCAACCGACTTCATAACATTGCTAGGTGGCTAGTATTACAGATAAACAATAAAACATGGTAGCTTTATTTATTAATCAAGAAGGAACCAATAGGCTACATAGCTTGATCAAATTAATTTAAAAACATACCTCCTGCAAGTCCTGCCCATCACTGCAGGTAAAATCTAATTAAATGCTATGTGTGTCACTCAACACTCCTATGTGATGCACGTTGGAAGGAACCACTTACTAGGGAGAATAGGGTGTGTGTGGGGGTGTACTTGTTGCCTGACAGATCTTTTATCAATAGTTTTGATAAAATGTGGGCTTAAAATTAAGTTTAGTAATTAATTTTACATCAGAAAATAAAAAAAGCAAGACTAATCTGACGAGGCACATGCCCCATATGGGCATGACGCATCTGCTTTCACACATCAGTAGGGCCACATCTGATAATCAGTGACTGTAGGCTAATAAGTGATGTCATCTCAGTTGGGGGCCCCTCTGATGCATAGCTTGTCATTTTTTTATGATTATTATCAAGGCCTATAGCTTAGTAATGGCATAGCTAATGCAACATGGTCTCATGTTTTTGTGGTCACACATTGACGTTTGGGTGGTTTAGTGGGGAATTCACTTTTTGCAATGTCCTTGATGTGAGAAAGGTTAAGGTTGAGTTGAGAAAGGTTAAGTTGTACTCCATGTCATGCCAGGACATGAAACCCAAAGAGAGTCAATGGCTAATTATAAAATGCATGGCTTTGGTAGGTTTTAATTTGATTTCAGTCCCACCCCAGGTTTTGAGGAAGCTGATGTGTGTATGGGGGCTCTTTCTCTGAATGCTGGCAGAGATGGAACAGGGCTCAGACTGTAGCTAATGGGTAGGGAGCTAGAGTAGTCCCATCACACACAAACACACACACACACACACACACACACACTCTCGCACACTCTCACACTCACACAGGCTAAGGAAAGAACCTGACACACACAAACAAACACACACGACCCTGTCTCCGTCTGCAATATCCACTTAACTGTCCCGTAGTGGAAGATTCTCATCATATTCAGTGTTTGAGTCTGAAAACACACAGACGCCAGGCCCTGCTGTGGTTATTAAAAATCTACATGTATATTACGCCAGAGAGATGCTTTTCCTGCATTCTTTAGCAAGGAATTTTGGGAATACACCGGCACCCTCCTTGTAAACTCTGGAGTAACGAGGAAAAACATTGGTGAGAATAATAACTTAGGAGATTGCCTTTATAAGCCTGGATCGCCAAACCGCCCAATAGGGGGCCTGTAGCCGACTCGTCTCAAACAGAGAAAATAAAGTATGCTTTATGTTTATTGAAATTGTTCCCTGATTTGTCTGCGCCCAAATGAGCATCGCTTATGACAAAGGGGAATGGGGAATCGGGCACAGATGTTTTTCTGCTCTCAACTATTGAAGGACAAGGGATAATTACCACGGCATCCCCACTGTAAAGAAAGAAACTCACACTCACTCACACACACACACACAGACACACACACACGTGTATATCTTCTCCTTTTTTCGCTGTGGCTGACAGTATTGTCCACAAAGGGCATTTGTTAGTTCTGCTTGGAGGATTAACCCCCCACCCCCACCCTACTTTATATCTCACACTTTTCTGGAAGTCTCTAGCCTCTCTATGATAGCGGTTTGCAGCTAGCCAGCCACATAGTATTTTTTAGAACTGCTCTCTGCCACGAGACAATGCTGCCGGCCTGTTGAGCCAAACAAGGGTTGGAAAGGCCAGATATGTACAAAATAGAAAAGGCAACTGAGGAATTTCAATTGTGTCCGTTCAGGCACAATCATAGCGATACAATTATAAGTCGCAAGTGTGACGGTCTGTCAACAGATTTTTAAAGAGTTTGTAACATACACTTAATGACAAACAAGTCAAGTTAAAATATGGATATTGAAAATGAGCCAAAGAAGATTGAACTCTGTGTGTGTGTGTGTGTGTGTGTGTGTGTGTGTGTGTGTGTGTGTGTGTGTGTGTGTGTGTGTGTGTGTGTGTGTGTGTGTGTGTGTGTGTGTGTGTGTGTGTGTGTGTGAGAGAGAGTGAGTGAGTGGAGTGTGTGTGTGTGTGTGTGTGTGTGTCTATGTTTGTTCGCGTGGGTGCGATTGCATGCTTATGTATGCGTGTGTCTGTGTCCACACAATTGTATGCATGTGTGTGTGTGTCAGGCTTATAACTATTTATATTCCTATCCAAGTGGAGAGACATTTGTTTTGTGTGTTTACTGGCATCAGCCAGGCAGAGTTCTTGGCCTCCTCTCCTCCGTCGTGGATCTTTGCTTTTGCAATTCAGCAACTGTTGACAGCTTGGACTAGGCTTGACGCTTCACACCAGATTTGCATCATCTAAAGGAAAACCACCTGATTGGAAATAAATGTCAGATTAAGCATTTCTACAGCTCTCCAGCCTGCGCTAAACTGGTTACTTCCTTTATGGTGTTCGACATCAACAGCACTATTTTAGAATAGTTAGCTTAGGGAGATAGAGAAAACACCATGGTAGAAGTTAGGATACTTGTATACTGCTGGAGAAATGACCAATTGGCAATAGTAATGAGGTAAATTTGTTGAGTAGAAAATAATCTAAAGTTAAGTCAATTTATCAATTTTTAATTGATTGTTTTTCCCTACTGGACTGCAAGTGGACATTACAGAGCTACCTTTCCTTAGATACTCAATGTACAGTTGGCTATTAGCCACTATAAATAAATACTGTCGATAGCTGAAGCTTTTCGGGGCCACAGTAGATAAATGTTACGGGTGTTTGAAATATTATTTTGGACATCAGTATTGACTCACAGCGTTGTCTGCAGGGGCATGGAAATACAGATGGATGTGTCACAATGTCACCATGTTTCCTTCAGCTGGGAGTGATGATCAGCAGACGTCTGTTTCAACTGTGCAGACACGCAAACACACACGCACGTACAGGCACACACACGAACACACATATACACACACACCAAGAGTTTTTCCCTGCCCCCTGTGGTTTTGTGTAACTGGAAATATAATTATAATTATATTATTATATGAATTATTATTATTATATTATTATAATAATCTTAACACTTCCCATGTAGAAAGAATGAGCCAACTGATCTAACACAGAATATTATATCAAGCATATAATGAAAGAAGAGTAGCTACAGTTTACACTGAATGCTCAGTTATTATCTGAATAGCTACAGTACAGTAGTTAGTCCATCACTTGACAGGCCTGTTCATTTGTAGACAATCATTGTCCAGACAGATTATTCATTACGTTGCCTGTTGTCCATCAAACGACTGGTAAGTCAGTAAACATCGAGGGTAAGACGTTACAGATGTCTTCTACTGAACAAAATAGACACTTCATTATTGTCTGTCCTAATTAGAGATTAGCTGCACTGTAAACACGGGAAACAGAAATTGTTGACAGATTGTGTACCTCAGCTTTGGATGTATTTAAAAAGAAAAGAAGATGCAATTAATATAAAATAAAGAGAGATTTGATAAATGTGTTTACTTGTGGCTCTGTCTGTTCATGCTGTTGATGTGTGATTACGATGCAAAGTCAAGTTTCTCCCTGACAACTTGGCCTGTCACCCTTGCTATGTTGTGTTATTAAACATGTCCTGTCTGTATGTGGATTTCAACAGGCATCATTGCTATAGCCTGGTTAATCCAGTCTGAATACGTTCAGTTTCATTTAACCAGGCTTCATAAGGCTACCAAACCTAATTGCTCTTGATGTCAGGCAATTATATCTGACACAGTATCAGTCAATTATTGCAGATAATTTTTTAACAGGCAATTGAATGATTTCCTCTCCAACTGTGTGAGGGCCTCAACTGATGCTGCTACTCCTAACTCACAAATGGGTTCCCATGACAGGTTCCTTCACCACCCCTGGCCAGTATACAGAGCATGTTAGAATCATGCTAAAAGAAAAGAAGAGGCAGTACTTATGGTTGGACAAACAGTTCTTTGAATAAGTAAACACAAAAAGCGTAATGAGTGACATTTTTGAGGATGACAACAATGGTATTGCCAGTAAGAAAAAAACTACATGAAACAGAATCATCCCATTGGTTGAAATATCCACTAACTAATTCCTAAATGCCCAAAGAGGAAGTGAGAAGCTGATCCATATACTTCCCAGCCAATCGCAAGTCCGATCAACATGGGGTTGCCAAGAGAGTAAAAAAATCCCTAGCCTAACACTGGATTCAGTTCAGCCACCTTCAAGGTAGCAGTGTGCAAAGCCGTGCAAATCCTCTACAATAGGCCTCCGTAAGTATGTCACACTTCCAAGCTGTATCACATCCGGCTGTGATTGGGAGTCCCATAGGGCGGTGCACAATTTGCCCAGCGTCGTCCGGGTTTGGCCGGGGTAAGACGTCAATGTAAATAAGAATGTGTTCTTAACGGACTTGCCTAGTTAAATAAAGGTTAAATTAAAAAAAATACAAAATAATAATAATTAAATATTGATCTGTTTACACTCAACTGCAAACTTTTTATGGTGTTTATCTTCCACAGTCAGAAAGTATTGGTGGGACTCAATTGATTCATCTGTGAAAGTAATGTACACAAGTCTGAGGGAACAGGGTAAACTTACATGAGAAACATGATTGCATCAACTCTTGACCTGGGTACACTTGTAACATATAAATCTAGGCCTACACATAAACATCAATGCAGGAATGTGCGCAAACACACACACACACACACACACACACACACACACACACACACACACACACACACATCTCAAATAGTCTTGGTTTACTGACGACTTCAGAGATTGAGAAAGGAGCGAACTTGTTTGGGTTTTGACAGTTAGTGTGAAAAGCCAAGCCCAAGCAAACCAAGCACGGCCCCTCGTCACAATAAAATGAAATGCATGATATGATGTATCTCAGATATCGATGTGGAAAAGGAAGGAGAGAGTTTGAATAATCGTGGCCTTCTTGTCTCTTCTTCAGTGATGCTTGGCCGATGGATTGGATGGCACGCTAGTCTGGGCTTTGGCTAGGCAGGAAGTGATGTGATGATTGGTGAAGCGAGTCTGTTTTTCAGATCCTCGTTGGAGCCTTTTATTAACCTAATTCATATTTCCTTTTGAATATCTCTGCATCCCTCCATCCTTCCATCAAAATGATTCCGTCTCATCTCCCATATCAGACCAAATTCGAAATGAGGAGACCCCCTGCTGTCGGCCATTTTGTGAGTTTGAGGATAAAATCGAGCTGGCTAAATTCCTCCATCGGCCTGCGGAGAGTGTAGGGAAGCACTGGAAGTCAAACTAAATGAAACCACACAGCTGGATGAGGGAGATCGTCCACAACTTGATGGCTTTCTAGATTGTTCCTTAACTGAATCCATCCATGTGCAGTCTAGCAACATATAAAGACCATAATAACACACGTAGGGAAGTGAACATACCTCAGTCATTGTCTTCAAGCTCTGTTGGTTTATCTAATACTGGACTATGCAGCTGGAATTCTAAGTTTAATTGAACATTTTATTGCTAAAGTAGAGGCATAAAGAAAAAGGTTGGTGCCCTTTACGAAAAATAAATATGTTTTATTTAATCCGGGCTTGTAACATCAAGGCGATGTTGCACTATGCACTTAGGTAATGCACTATTGATAATACAACCAGACAAAACAGAACACATGAAGCAAATGCAATCTAACAAGCCCGATAGAGTGGAAACTTGCAACTGACTGCAAAACAGTCCAATTCATTTTTGCATGGTGATGTTACTTGTTCATAAAACCACCTCATGAAACAACCCCAAAATACCAGAAACATCTCCACAAAAAAGAAACACAGAAAACTACTAGAGACAACCCTAAAATAGCAGAAAATCCCCCATAATACCACAAACAGTCAAATGCCTTCCTGTATTTCTGATAGTACAATGTCATATCAAACTCTGACGTGTTGGATGGACGCAGACTCTCATAAAATATGTGCTTTTCATACTAAAACTCACAAACTATGTATGATAAATGGTTTTTCTACCCGGCACTGTAATATGGTTTTCTGAAAGTAAAATTGACTTTCTATTGTGTCACGGACTGTGTGATAGTCAAAATAAATACTCAGTTTGATATCTTGCTTCTCTTATCCTCTGGTTTTCAATTCACCGTCCTGGACATTTTTAAAATTGGTTTCTGGTGCCCTGACTTACACACTCACAACCTCAGACTGGCTGTGGCTTTCAAGCCAAGGATGATAAAAAAAAAACGAAAGATCATCCTCTCTCTGTAATCCAAAGCATCTTCCTAGTACAGTATACATAATAACCCTTTATTCTGACATCTAGGATCATTTTGTGCCCCTATTAGACAAAACCTTTTGTGCTTCTACCTCATTCAAACTTGGAGGTAAGAGTACAGTTAGAAGGACATTTAAATGTCATCAAAACATCGATAGAAATATGACTATAGAAGATGTCGCAAAATGTTAAGGAATATCACAAACTTAACCAACAAAGCTTAAGAAGTGGGCCAGAAACTATCAAGCATCCTCCATCCATTCTTTTAGCTACATAGATGTCTGTCTGGAGATACTAGGACCAGATGGATTGGCAGCAACATTTTGTATCTGAAGACGAAGACATAAAGAGCTTGTCAGAGATACGGCTGTTCAGGCTGTTTTTCCCTCTCTAATGAAAGGCTAAGAAGCGGAGAGGAGCGGGGAGCGGGAGATGACAGGTTCCTGGGCCATGGCTGCCTGTCCTGTATGAATGAAGAAGATTATTCTGACAAGTTTCTACAAAGGGCCCGGATCAACAGAGCCCTGTCTCTCTCTCTCTTTCTCACTCGCGCGATGGGCGATCGGCTTACTGGCATTATGTAGATTGGGATTTTGGACCGTGTTGGACTAATGCTGTGCAAATCTGACAGAATGGACATGGATGTCACGCGTGAGGACTTTCCGATAGTAGGAGTTCTTGGGATTTGAAAAGTGAGTGATTCAAGACAACAACTTTCGCAACACCAGCCAACTTGTCTAGGATTGACAGGTGTCAAAGGGGATGTGTGTTTGTGCAGGTTTCATTGCGGATCCACATTAAGTAGTCAGATGTGAGTGTGTACGAGTTTGCATGCATGTGTGTGGGGGGTCTCTGTCCATAAACAAGGTGTCAGTTGTCATCTCTCTATAGACACTCATTGAAGTCCTCTCTGCTGTATGAATCTGTGTGATTCTGACTGAAGTCTGCTCATCTCTTCTCCAAGACACCTCTAACTGTCACAGTGTGTTGGTCCCACACTATAGATCATTCTTACTGAGCCCATAGTTGCGCAAAGAGGTTTGGGGAGGTCTGCAATTTTTTCGATGGGGGGGGGGGAAAGATTTAAAAGAAATGTGTTGCCTTCACTACAGACAGCTGTATCGGTCCACAAGTACAGGAATAGTAAAGACCAAGTGCACTACTTTTGTGAGAGAAAACAAATCCGCCCCAAAAACGAATAATAATAATAATAATAAAATATACTATTTATTTCAGGGGGTGCTGCAACACCCTCAGGATTTCTGCTTCCCGCGGCTATGACTGAGCCTCAGGCATCTCAGGCCTACATGTCCTATGTCATATGATTCTGTGTCACATGAGGTCACCAAACAACACGCAGCTTGTTAACCAATCAAGCAGTGGAATCTTCTTACAGAGGCACACGCTCAGTTTGTATGTTGGGAGACAAAGTACAGCTAGCTCCTAATGATACTCCACATGTATGCGTCAAGACACCGGTACATACTGTACTTGAATACTTGAATACTCAGTAGCAAACTACAACACACAAAATATGAAGGCTGAAGTGTATTGTGCTTTCCAAGTGAATTTCCCATACAATAAAACAAACAAGTGTGGGATGAACCCCTGAAGTCCTTGATGTTCCCATTGAACCTAAAACCGCTCCGCCGTCTCACCATAGAAGGGTCGTAACAGAAACCGCTCCGCCGTCTCGCCATAGAAGGGTCGTAACAGAAACTGCTCCACCGCCTCGCCATAGAAGGGTCGTAACAGAAACCGCTCCGCCGTCTCGCCATAGAAGGGTCGTAACAGAAACCGCTCCGCCGTCTCGCCATAGAAGGGTCGTAACAGAAACCGCTCCGCCGTCTCGCCATAGAAGGGTCGTAACAGAAACCGCTCCGCCGTCTCGCCATAGAAGGGTCGTAACAGAAACCGCTCCGACGCCTTTCCATAGAAGGGTCGTAACAGAAACCGCTCCACCGCCTCGCCATAGAAGGGTCGTAACAGAAACCGCTCCGCCGCCTCGCCATAGAAGGGTCGTAACAGAAACCGCTCCGCCGCCTCGCCATAGAAGGGTCGTAACAGAAAGAAAAACTGAAATCTAGTTTTGGCTGACACTAACAAGCACAATCCATCTCTGCCATCTTGTAGTGTAAGAGAAATTGTGTGTTGAGAGGGAGAAAGAGACAGAGACAGAACGACAGAGAAAAGAGAGAAAAGAGAGCGAGAGATCAAGTTAACCTGGTCCAGAGGGAGTGAGAGGTTGAGGGCAAAGGAGAAGGGAGGTGAGGGGGGAGGGTTGTCCGCCCATCCGCCCTCAGAACATCCCCTCTCCACTGGTTCACAACAGGATGGATTGAGAGAGTAGAGGAGTGCAATATGAGGACAGGAGGATGGATGGAGGAGAGATAGAGGATAATAATTAACTCCCTCTCCCTTCTCCACTCACCTGAGAACCAGTGATTTAGTGGAGCTGGAAGAAGCTGACGGAGGCGAGGAAAGAGGGAGAGGGGGAGAAAGGGAGAAGGGAACATAAAACTATGCCATCAAAAGCATCATAAAACTCAACATCCCAATTAGGATCTGTCTAAAAATACTTCAATCAGTTATCAAACCCATTGCCCTCTATGGTTGTGAGGTCTGTCGTCTATTCACCAACCAAGAATTCACAAAATGGGACAAACACCCAATTGAGACTCTGCATGCAGAATTCTGCCAAAATAAATAAACAATGCACGCAGAGCAGAATTAGGACTATACCATCTAGTTATCAAAATCCAGAAAAGAGCTGGTTCTGGTGCTCTGTTCACAAACACAAACAGACCCCACAGACCCCACAGAGCCCCAGGACAGAAACACATTTAGACCCAACCAAATTATGAGAAAGCAAACGATAACTATTTGACACACTGGAAAGAATCAACCAAAAAACCGAGCAAATTGGAAAGCTATCTGGCTCTAAACAGAGAGTACACAGTGGCAGAATACCTGAGCACTGAGGCTGACCACAAATTAAGGAAATCCTTGACTATGTACAGACTCAGTGAGCATAGCCTTGCTATTGAGAGAGGCCGCCATAGGCAGAAAAGAAGGCTATGTGCCAACTATCCACAAAATGACTTGGGAACTGGGCTACATTTCCTAACCAAACGTATGACCACATTAGAGACACACATTTCCCACAGATCACACTGACCCACAAAGAATTTGAAAACAAATCAAACATTGATAAACTCCCATACATGTTAAGTGAAATACCGCAGTGTGCAATCACAGCAGTAAGATTTGTGGCCCGTCGCCATAAACAATGGCAAACATTGGAGCGCAAACAACCTATATTTATCTGTTTATTTTGTTTCCCTTTCATACTTCAACTATTTGCACTTTGTTACAACAATGTACATAGCCAATAATACAACATTTGAAATGTATATTATTTTAAAACCTTTGTAAGTGTATTTGTTTACTGATTGTTTATTACCCTTGTTTACTGTCTATTGTTTACTATTCTATTTACGTTGGCAATGTAAACATATGTTTCCCATGCCTATAAACCCCTTTGAACTTTGAATTGAATTGAATTGAATTGAATTGAATTGAGAGAGAGAGAGAGAGAGAGAGAGAGAGAGAGAGAGAGAGAGAGAGAGAGAGAGAGAGAGAGAGAGAGAGAGAGAGAGAGAGAGAGAGAGAGAGAGAGAGAGAGAGAGAGAGAGAGAGAGAGAGAGAGAGAGAGTGTGGAAGAGAAGTGGAGAAGGCCTCGGAGACCATGGTGGTAGAGAGAGAAAATCTATCTCTGTTCTTCTCAGTTGGTTGTTATGACCTTTCTACTACAATGCTTCATTCCTTAGTGGTAACATTCACAATTCACAGCCAGAGGTAGATATGCTAGGCAGTTTGAGCCAAATGAGGAGCGTGGGGACTCTGTACATTTTCAAAAAATCAACAACATAAATTGGACCATACAACACAAAACGAGACCACCTAATGTAGCTAGCTAACTCCCCCCACTGCGAGGGAATAGACAGCAATTTCAAACAACACACACACACACGCGCGCTTCAATGTAACGTAAAACTAAAACGCCAGCTATTAAACGGCTGTCTGTCAGACCTTATCATCACAGAAAGGGAAAAGGCTAAGGGATCCCTCGTGCGCTCCATCCGTGTGCAGTAATTCCAAAGATCATTTGCTCTGATTGATGGTTAGTGTATGCAGGCCTGATGAATGGATAGCAGAGCAATGGCACTTCCCTATCGTTGACCCAGATCAGGGGGTTATAACTCACATCCGGGCGCTGGCATCACGGTGAAATTGAAAGGTCACAGCTTTATTGGAATATGTCAAGAGGAAATTGATAGAGATTGATAAGAACTATACTTTCTTGATTCTGTCAGTTAGTTTTGAATTTGCAATATTCCAAATGGATATGTTATGTAGGTCTGCTTGCTCTCTTTGCTCTGTGGTAAACTTGGTAAACTAACAAGGAACCCAAACCGGCTGCGAGCGTGCGCCACCGTGCGCCATCGTGCATACTTTTATTTTGTCCCCCCACACCAAACGCGATCACGACACGCAGGTTAAAATATCAAAACAAACTGAACCAATTACATTAATTTGGGGACAGGTCGGAAAGCATTAAATATTTATGGAAATTTAGCTAGCTAGCTTGCACTTGCTAGCTAATTTGTCCTATTTAGCTAGCTTGCTGTTGCTAGCTAATTTGTCCTGGGATATAAACACTGAGTTGTTATTTTACCTGAAATGCACAATTTCCTCTACTCCGACAATTAATCCACACATAAAATGGTCAACCGAATCGTTTCTAGTCATCCCTCCTCCTTCCAGGCTTTTTCTTTTCTGGACTTTATATTGCGATTGGCAACTTTCATAAATTAGGTGCATTACCGCCACCGACCTCGTTTGTCTTTCAGTCACCCACATGGGTATAACCAATGAGGAGATGGCACGTGGGTATCTGCTCCTATAAACCAATGAGGAGATGGGAGAGGCAGCACTTGCAGCGCGATCTGCATCACAAATAGAACTGACTTCAATTTTATCTCTTGGCAACGCAGACGCTTGTTGGCGCGCGCGAGCAGTGTGGGTGCAATAATTGAATAATATAGATTTCTAAATTCATTTTTTTTGACGTGAGCGGTGTAGTCAGGGTATAACAGGCTGACTACACCGCTCGCGTCGCGTGCGCGAGCGTTGCAAAATACATTTAGAAATAACAACTCAATGTTTATATCCCAGGACAAATTAGCTAGCAACAGAAAGCTAGCTAAATATGACAAATTAGCTAGCAACAGAAAGCTAGCTAAATATGACAAATTAGCTAGCAACAGAAAGCTAGCTAAATATGACAAATTAGCTAGCAAGTGCAAGCTAGCTAGCTAAATTGCCATCAATGTTTATAATGCTTTTCGACCTGTCCCCCAAATTAATATAATTGGTTCAGAGTTTGTTTTGATACTTTAACCTGCGTGCCGTGATCGTGTTTGGTGTGGGGGGACAAAATTAATTAATGCACCATGGCGCACAATGGCGCACGCGTGCAGCCGGTTTGGGTTCCGTGTAAGACTTCCCTAGTTTGATGGGAGTTTGTTCATGTTTATTAATAATGATGCAAAATCTGTCCACCAGAAGGCCATGCTCTTGCTCTTCAAATAACGAGTTAAGGCATCAAAATGAACTACTTCAAGGCAATTTGACATTCAAATGTGACTTTACAATATTAATCTGTGGTTTATAAATATTCCATACACATTCAGTATGCCATGTATGTTAGTGCAAGTTTATACAAACTAGATAAATCCCATGGGCAAAATACTCACAGGAAGGTAACATTTTCCAGACAGATGCTTACCATTCATATTTGATAAATCAGGATTAAATATCCATACAACATCAACACCTGGTACCACCATAGACTATATCTATATTGATCTACCTGGCACCACCATAGACTATATCTATATTTATCTACCTGGTACCACCATAGACTATGTCTATATTTATCTACCTGGTACCACCATAGACTATATCAATATTTATCTACCTGGTACCACCATAGACTATATCTATATTTATCTACCTGGTACCACCATAGACTCTATCTATATTTATCTACCTGGTACCACCATAGACTATATCTATATTTATCTACCTGGTACCACCATAGACTCTATCTATATTTATCTACCTGGTACCACCATAGACTATATCTATATTTATCTACCTGGTACCACCATAGACTATATCTATATTTATCTACCTGGTACCACCATAGACTATATCTATATTTATCTACCTGGTACCACCATAGACTATATCTATATTGATCTACCTGGTACCACCATAGACTATATCTATATTTATCTACCTGGTACCACCATAGACTATATCTATATTTATCTACCTGGTACCACCATAGACTATATCTATATTTATCTACCTGGTACCACCATAGACTATATCTATATTTATCTACCTGGTACCACCATAGACTATATCTATATTGATCTACCTGGTACCACCATAGACTATATCTATATTGATCTGCCTGGTACCACCATAGACTATATCAATATGTATCTACCTGGTACCACCATAGATAATATCAATATTGATCTGCCTGGTACCACCATAGACTATATCTATATTGATCTACCTGGTACCACCATAGACTATATCTATATTTATCTACCTGGTACCACCATAGACTATATCTATATTTATCTACCTGGTACCACCATAGACTATATCTATATTTATCTACCTGGTACCACCATAGACTATATCAATATTTACCCTTCAATGTTCACTTTTTACTTTGTAAGTGAACATGGTCTCTGCAAACCTTTTCGGATAAGATTGTTACCTTGTAGAACAGTTTGAAGGTGTAATTTCCCCTCAGTGTTTCCAAGGCTATTTCGTGACCTGCTAGTATTTGCTTCCAGAGGTGCATCTTTATCCTCATATCCACCTTAAAACACAGCATATATGCTTACTATTGTATCCCCTATAGCCAGGTTTGACTTTGGTTTGGCCCCTCACTTGTTTGCGTTCAGTTCAGAGCCAGAGCCAAGGGACGGGGAGAGCAAAATATTGTTTATCATCTCTACCTCTCCACCTCTCATCCTCTCCACCTCTCCTCCTCTCCTCCTCTCCTCATCTCCACCTCTCGTCCTCTCCACCTCTCCTCCTCTCCTCCTCTCCTCCTCTCCACACAGCTAAAGTCCACAGCCGGTAAACAACTCCAGAACACGACATAGAACCACTGTATGAATCTCCATGTGAAGATACTGGTTGAAGGTTTGAAGCCGTTTCTATTTGATAGCGAGATTGTCCACAGGTGACTACGTCTATTCTATTTGAGATCCACTGTGAGTGAAAATTCTGCCTTTTTATGAAGATAGAAACACACAGTTCAGTTAACCTAAAGTCATTCAGATGTATTTTAACTATATAGTTAATGCTACTGTTTATCAGCTTTACTTAGACCTCTATTTTCCTACTATGTCAAATGCTTTCGTATATTCACAATATGCTATGAGTGTCACGTTCTGACCTTAGTTCCTTTTTTATGTCTTTATTTTAGTTGGTCAGGGCGTGAGTTGGGGTGGACATTCTATGTTGTTTTTCTATGTTTTGTTCTGTTGTTATATTTCTATGTCTTTGGCCTAGTATGGTTCTCAATCAGAGGCAGGTGTCAGTCGTTGTCTCTGATTGGGAGCCATATTTAGGTAGCCTGTTTTCTATTGTGTTTTGTGGGTGGTTGTTTCCTGTGTTAGTACCATACGGGACTGTTTCGGGTTGTTTGTTTGTACTTTTGTTATTTTGTTCAGTGTTCTGTTGATTTATTAAATATCTCATTATGGACACTTACCACGCTGCACATTGATCCGATCTTTGCAAATCCTCTTTGCAAATCTTTGCAAATCCTACAATGAGCTGTTGAAAAACCTCCAAGTCAGCAAAGAAAGAATACATTTTTCCTTTGGCGTTTGGAGATGATTGCATATACAGTAAGCACAAATAAGAGTGCCAAGTAATCACACATGCATGCACCTCCTCTCATATTGGGAGCAGAGCTGCTTGTGAAATACCTCTCCAGGCCCCATTTCAGTGTGAGGTGTGGTGGAGATGAGGCGGGAGGCAAACATGAAAAAATACAACTAAAACCAGTGGCTAAATCAGGTGCCAGGGAGAGAGAGAGGTGAGTCGACTGTGCCAGGATATGTGGAACAAACGATGGCGAGAGAGAGAGTGGTGAGGGGGTGAGAGAAAGGAGAGGTGAGGGAGAAAGGAGAGGTGAGGGAGAGAGAGAGAGAAAGGAAAGTGAGAGGGAGAGAGAAAGGAGAGGTAGGAGGGAGAGAGAAAGGAGAGGTGAGCGGGAGAGAGAAAGGAGAGGTGAGCGGGAGAGAGAAAGGAGAGGTGAGCGGGAGAGAGAAAGGAGAGGTGAGCGGGAGAGAGAAAGGAGAGGTGAGCGGGAGAGAGAAAGGAGAGGTGAGCGGGAGAGAGAAAGGAGAGGTGAGGGGAGAGAGAAAGGAAAGTGAGAGGGAGAGAGAAAGGAGAGGTGAGCGGGAGAGAGAAAGGAGAGGTGGGAGGGAGAGAGAAAGGAGAGGTGAGCGGGAGAGAGAAAGGAGAGGTGAGGGGAGAGAGAAAGGAAAGTGAGAGGGAGAGAGAAAGGAGAGGTGAGATGGAGAGAGAAAGGAGAGGTGAGAGGGAGAGAGAAAGGAGAGGTGAGCGGGAGAGAGAAAGGAGAGGTGAGGGGAGAGAGAAAGGAGAGGGAGAGGGAGAGAGAAAGGAGAGGTGAGAGGGAGAGAGAAAGGAGAGGTGAGAGGGAGAGAGAAAGGAGAGGTGAGGAGGTGAGAGAGAGGAGAGGTGAGGGGAGAGAGAAAGGAGATGTGGGAGGGAGAGAGAAAGGAGAGGTGAGAGGGAGAGGGAAAGGGAAAGGAGAGGTGAGTGGGAGAGAGAAAGGATAGGTGAGGGGAGAGAGAAAGCAGAGCTGAGGGGAGAGAGAAAGGAGAGGTGAGGGGATAGAGAATGGAGAGGTGAGGGAGAAAGGAGAGGTGAGGGAGAAAGGAGATGTGAGGGAGAAAGGAGAGGTGAGGGGAGAGAGAAAGGAGAGGTGAGGAGGTGAGAGAGAGGAGAGGTGAGGGGGAGAGAGAACGGTGAAGGGAGAGAGACCTCTGACTCTCCCCTCACCCCTCACCGAGGTGGTCTGGAGTCTAGATAAGAAGTGTGTAATTTGGCAGAGGTGGCTAGACTACGCAGATGATCCAGTATAAACAGCTGGGTTTCTCTGCTCTGCAGCACCGGGAGAAAAAACTGACTGGGAGGACACAAGAGAGAGAAAAAGGTGACAATGGTGTGTGTGTGTGTGTGTGTGTGTGTGTGTGTGTGTGTGTGTGTGTGTGTGTGTGTGTGTGTGTGTGTGTGTGTGTGTGTGTGTGTGTGTGTGTGTGTGTGTGTGTGTGTGTGTGTGTGTGTGTGTGTGTGTGTGTGTGCACCTGTGTGTGTGTACATGAGAGAGATGTCAAGGCGGTGCTCCCAGCCCCAGTGCCGATGGTAATCCAACTGATTAAACGTCTGTGGCGAGCTGCTCGGTGACAAAGAGCTGCATTCTAGGGGAAGGTGCAGACATTGGCCCTATGTAAATGGGAAGTATTTGTATTCATTGGTTGGGAACTGAGGAGAAGGAAAGAAATAGTGAAATAGTCCCCCACGGGTGATTTTGACTAGTGAGGGCGCTTTTGAGGTGCTTCATGCCTCCAAATGAGGCTTTTTCTCGCTAACAGAGTAAAGTTGCAGGTCCTCTTTGATGCTTTTCAAAAGTTTTTCTCCCTCGTCTCGTTGAGAAGTCGCTGAACTGTGCTCAGTGGTTTTGTTCTGGCACGGAGGGAAGGGTTGACGGGATAATGATATGAAATGTAGACGTCGCTCGAGATGCGTATCTCCCCTTTTAGTACATCATATGTAACATATCCACGAATCAAAAGTCAGAGAACTTTTATTCAATTTCTACTTCTCTGCTTTTTCTAATTTTGAGTCTGTTGGGAGATTTGAAACTCCCTGACCAGGAGAGCTCAGTCGA